>NC_030440.2:6385788-6455788 GCF_001660625.3 Ictalurus punctatus
GAAGATGCTTGAGTTTGTTTTTGGATGAGAGGAGAGGCTTTTTTCTTGAAACCCCTCCAGACAACTTGTGGTGATGTAGGTGACTTCAGATTGTAGTTTTGAAGACTTTCTGACCTCGAGACACAACTAACTTCTGCAATTCTTCAGCTGTGATCCTTGGAGATTTTTTGGCCACTCGAACCATCCTCTTCACAGTTCGTTGAGTCAATATAGACACACATCCTCTTTCAGGTGATTCATAACATTTCCAGTTGACTGGAACTTCTTCATTATTGCCCTGATGGTGGAAATGGCCATTTTCAATGCTTCTGCTGTTTCTTATAGTCACTTCCCATTTTGTGAAGCTCAACAACCTTTTGCCGCACATCACAGCTATATTCCTTGGTCTTACCCATTGTTATGAATGACTAAGGGAATTTGGCCTATGTGTTACCTCATATTTATACCCCTGTGAAACAGGAAGTCATGGTTGAATCATTTCCTGTTCCTAGTTACCAAGATGTACTAAAAAATGTAAAACATCAATGGGAATATACTTCAAATATATTTTTCTCAATAATTGTTGCACACCTATTTTTAACCGAGATAAAACATTTTTTTTGGATAAACATGTTTTTTGTTTGCAATTTTTTTGATATCCCTGAGAGCAGAGTATTTTTGTGAAGAAAAGATCAAAAGGTTAAACAATAAAGACATATTTTTTTTATCAAGGGTGCCAATATTAGTGGAGGGCACTGTAGTAGCACACCACAGGGTAGTAAATTTCCCTAGTTTTCTGAATTTATGTGATTACACACAGATTAAGTGCTTTTTTGGTTGTTCAGGTGTTCTGTGGGTGAGATCACGGATGCGATGAAAGCTGTTTTCGGGGAGCACAAGGCCAGCACACGCATGGTGAGCGGAGCGTACCGCAGCGAGTACGGCGAGCACGACGAGATCACCCTCACACACAGTCGGTAAGATACTCAAGATTTTCTTTATATCAGTGTTTCCCACTTTTAAACGCTTCCATCATTTACTGGAGAGCTTTTCTTTTATAAGTCATTCTGCCAGAAGCTTTAAAGCGCTCTTAATCTCAGGTCTCATTGGGACTGAATGTTTTTTTGAACTTTGGCCATAAAAGCAGCACTTAAGCACTCGGGTAAAAAAAAAAAAAAAATCCTTTCCTAATCCTCTTCCAGTGTGTGTGTGTGTGTGTAAGCTGTCTTGCATCCTCCTGTGGTTTATTGCTCAGGGTCGTGCGGTTTAAGAAGCATGAAGGCAGAAATCCTCGTCTGCTGGTTGCCAAAATGGGACAGGATGGACATGACAGAGGGGCAAAGGTCATCGCTACGGGATTTGCTGACCTGGGCTTTGATGTGGACATTGGACCACTTTTTCAGGTGAGTCACAAATCTGCAAAGCGTATATTAAAAACTGTTAAAGCTTTACAGTATATTTGACATCAATTACAATTCAATAAGTGTAAAAAAAAAAAAAACCCAAACAGTAATGTTCAGTTTAATTGCGTCTTTATTATTCTTATAGATTATATTACATACATTTAATATCCTTATTAAGCTGTGACACCGAATAATCAAAGAACGATATACAAGCGTCTTTATTTTTTAAAGATATTTTTCTCTTTTTATTTTTGAGCCTGTGATCTTCATGCTTTGTGACAGCACTGTGCATCCATGCACAAACTGCCTACATTGTTTGTTCCTCTGTTGAATGTTTTTCCTGATGGGTTCCTGTCTGAAAGTGTGTAACATTCCTTTTTACTCTGTTTTGGGGATTTCCAAAACAGCTGTTCATGCGTATACAATAAGGACGGCCTGTTATGATAGATCTACAATTCACTCGAAGAACTAAAAGGACTCAGTGATGTAATATAGATCAATCTGCCTGGTGATTTCAATATGGACTGTGACTTTCCAGGATTTGTCTCAATTTAACATCCATCACTTTGTCTTTTGTGTATCAGAACGTTTTTATATTGTGGTTTGGATCAAGCTGTCATTTACTCCAGGAACTATTTTATCCATGTTCAATTAGTCCTTGTTTTAACATATCTTTAATGGCTAATCAATAGTCAGGTTAATAATAAGAGACTAGGGGTGTAACTATAAGGCATAGTATAGTATAGTTTGATACAAAGCTCTTGATTCGATACGTCTGTGTGTTTGAACGATAAATTTAACGGACTGTGTAATAAAGTAGGCTATTCATCATAAAATGCTGCTTATATTACGTGAGGTGTAATAAACATTTAAACTTAGCTTGCTGGAAAGGCTGCCTGCTGCATGAGCTAGAGAAGTGGTGTCAGACATGCGGGCTGGGATGGGCCTGATGAAGGTCCTAACGTAGTCCACAATTTCATTTTAAATCTGTGTTCTAAATTAAAATAATGTGGAACGTAACTGAATGGAAGTGTTTTAAAACTCCATAGCAAACTCGGGCAGTCTTTGCTCGTCGATTCAATCTGGGCTGAAGTGCTGAAGTAATCACTGCAAGTAATCACGTGTGTGTATATACATGTATATATGTGTGTGTGTGTGTGAGTGAGAGAGAGAGGTGTGAATAACATCATTACAATGGCACCTGTTAATGGGTGGGATATATTAGGCAGCATGTGAACAGTCAGATCTCGAAGTTGATGTGTTGGAAGCAGGAAAAATGGGCAAGCGTAAGGTGAATGAATTTGACAAGGGCCACATTGTGATGACTCGACGACTGGGTCAGAGCATCTCCAAAATCCAAGGTCTTGCGGGGTGTTCCCTGTATGCAGTGGTTAGTACCTACCAAAAGTGGTCCAAGGAAGGACAACCAGTGAACCCAAGGCTTGGTGATGCATGTGGGATACACACCTGCGAAGGTCCATGCCTCGACGGGTCAGAGCTGTTTTGGTGGCACAAGGGGAACCTATACAATACTAGGCAGGTGGTTTTAATGTTATGGCTGATCAGTGTTTATCTTGTGCACAGTTAGCTTGCAGCAGAATGAGAACAGTCCTGTACTTCAGACACGCCCCTCTGTGAGTCAGTGAAAACTTAGCCATGTTTCATTTTCTTACATTCTAATGCACAGCTTTCGCTTTGTTATATGGTGGAAAAAGTCTGAAAATGAAACCTAAGGTAAACATTCAGGCGGTGCTTATTTTGGCTGTGTCGAAAATATATTGTATCATGACACTATTGAATTATATTCTTTTTGTATTGTTACACCTCTTTAAGAGACCTCAGTCAAAAAGCTAGCAACTTCTGAGGTTGTCATTCCCTTTTTTTATTTTACCTTCTTGTTCTTTGAGCTTTAAGCCAGCCATGTTTGTTAGTTGAACCATGGTGAAAGGGAATAAAAGAAATCTTTATGCTCCGTCTCCATTACACACATTCTGACTTATTTTAGGTTAATTATCTAATGAAACCCTTACTTAACATGTGCACTACAGCTGCACTGTCAAAGAATGAGTTTGATTTGTCCAAACAGTCTGTGGGTGTATGAAGGTCAAACAAAAGCTCTATGAGGCCTGTGTTCTGATTCATTGCGTTCTGTTATTTTCACCAGACCCCACGAGAGGTGGCTCAGCAGGCTGTCGATGCGGACGTGCATTGCGTGGGTGTCAGCACACTGGCGGCCGGACACAAGACCCTCGTCCCTGAGCTCATTAAAGAATTGCGCAACCTAAACCGGCCAGACATCCTGGTCATTTGCGGTGGAGTCATCCCCCCACAGGTAAAACATGACTAGCCAGAAATAAACAGATCCGGCAGTCTAGAATGATCCCTTTTGATTTGGACTGTGATTTTCCAGTGTTTGTCTCAATTTAACATCTATCACAATGCCTCACTTAATCGGTTACCTCAACCTGTAGTATCGATTAAACACCGCACAGTATGTAGCAAATTGGTTTTCCCTAGTTTGTCTGAACATTTTCAAAATTAAATTTTGACAACAAGGTATATATTCTATTGTCTGTTGGGCCTCTAACATCATTTCTTATGGACATTACAAATTTTATAAGAAAGTCAACATCAAAGACAACATCAAAGGAACTACAGGCCTCTCTTGCATCAGTGAAGGTCACTGTGCATGACTCCACTATCAGAAAGACACTGGGCAAAAATGGCATCCATGGAAGAGTGGTGAGGTGAAAACCACTACTAACCCAGAAGAACATTAAGGCTCTTCTGAATTTTGCCAAAACACACCTTGATGATCCTCAAACCTTTTGGGAGAATGTTCTGTGGACTGATGAGTCGAAAGTGGAACTGTTTGGAAGACAGGGGTCCCGTTACATCTGGCGTAAACCAAACACAGAATACCACAAAAAGAACATCATACCTACAGTCAAGCATGGTGGTGGAAGTGTGATGGTGTGGGGATGCTCTGCTGCTTCAGAGCCTGGGCAACTTGCAGTAATTGAGGGGAACATGAATTCTGCTCTCTACCAGAAAATCCTAAAGGAGAATGTCCGCTCTTCAGTCCGTAAGTTGAAACTCAAGCACAACTGGATTATGCAGCAAGACAATAGCTGCGTTTACATGGACAACAGTAATCCACTCTTAATCCGATTAAGACCATACTCTAATTAAGAAACTACCATGTAAACAGCAATTGTTACTTACCTTAATCTAATTAAGGTCATAATCGAAGTAAGCAATAATCTAATTAAGACAAGTGGTGTACTCCTGTTTTAGTCGCATTATGGACGTGTAGTAGTGACATGTAAACACCTTAATCACATTATGAGCGTCGTGTGGGAGTTTTCACCGCATTTTGCCACAGGACACGATCACACACGGCAGTTTTATGTTTCACGTCGAACATGAGAGTTCGGCTGTGTCCCAAATTGCATACTTTCCTACTATAGGCCTGTAGTGGGGAAAAATACATATATCTCGGCTACTATATAGATGGTAACTACGCGATTTAGGACACACCCACCGCTTCAAGCAGTTGTCTGTTAGCACGTACAGCATGACAAATAATTAACTGCACTTAAAGCGTTCGTAAAAAAAAACCAAAAAAAAAACATCCCAAACTGTATACGGTACCATAACGAAGACGAACTGTATGTTGATACGTGAAATACTGGAGGGACGGCGTGCCGCGGTGACGTAATGACACGGGCTGTTAATCTAATTATGTTCTAAAACGTAAAACGGGTACATGACAGGAGTATTCTAAAAGCGACTCATGTAAACACCTTAATCACATTATTATCTTACACAGAGTAAGGTCAATAATTAGATTACTGCTGACCATGTAAACGTAGTCAATGATCCAAAGCGTAGGAGTAAGTCCACATCTGTATGGCTCAAAAAAGCAAAATGAAAGTTTTGGAGTGACCTAGTCAAAGTTGTGACCTGAACCAATTGAGATGCAGTGGCAGAACCTTAAACTGGCAGTTCAAGCTCAAAAACCTTCCATTGTGGCTGAACTCAAGCAATTCTGCAAAGAGTGGACCAAAATGACTCAGGTTGCCCCTGTTTCATGTTGTATTTCATTTGAAGATATTTCTAAATGAGAGTAGAGGCTTTTATCTTGAAACCCCTCCAGACAACTAAAACTATTTAGTATGAGAGATAAGGAAAAACCAGATACTTACAGTTACTCAGAGCGCTGTATTTAATGAATTAACCTCAATCTTAAAACAATGGAAATGTATTCTTCTTCTTCTTTTCGTGTCGAAATAGTGGAACCATCGTGGTGGAAGGATTAGCTGAATGTTACTGAATGTTGTCCAGGGTGCACCAGGGGAGGCTCCTTCCATGCATACACATTCACACACTACGGACACTTTAGACACGCCAATCCGCCTACCATGCATGTCTTTGGACTAGGGGAAGAAAGCAAAGTACCCGGAGGAAACCCCTGCAGCACGGGGAGACCATGCACACACAGAGTTCCTGCGGTGGGAATCAAACCCCCAACCCTGGAGGTGTGAGGCGAACGTGCTAACCACTAAGCCACCGTACATCATACTTCTTTTCATGGCTAGAATTCTGGGTCAATAAGAGCTACATGGATTAGTTTAAGTGTGCCACATGCAGTGAACTCAATCGTATATCGTCTTGTACTTGAATCTGCAGGTATGTAGTGCTTAGAAATATTCCTACTTTATTTCAGGTAAATAATTACATATTTACATCATATGTCAATGCAGGACTACGAGTTTTTGTATGAGCGTGGCGTCTGCTGTATCTTTGGTCCCGGGACCAGAATCCCTCAAGCCGCAGTGGAGGTCATCGACAACATAGAGAAGAATCTGGACAAGAATCGCCAAGCTATGTAATTGGAACTGAATAATACTTTGTGCACTTCTTGTGATTGTGTTTGATTTCATACAAGTTGTAGCAATTCGATGAGTTTGTGGTTATTAAGCATTACTCTGTCACTGTTTCATATTCCACCACTGCTTTACTTGAGAGATTACAGAGATGTCCTGGAATAGTGTGATTATTCTAAAGATGGGTCTGGGTTACTTTACATAATCATTAAGAATGGGTCATGAAATAACCATTCATTCATTTCTGTTATTTATCATCATGGTGTTTTATTTATGGAGGTTACTGCTTCGATCAGACAGTGCTTTTGATTGATCGATGTACGATTTTATTTACTCTATTTTTATTACTTGCTCATCAACATCATTTATGACATCTGTAATGTCTGGTAGATTCATTTAATGTATTTGATTGGCACTGGAGTGTACCATTTCATCACTATCCATGTTAAATGCTTATCCATTAAGATCGGCCTTATGTATAACAGATTATTAATTATATGACAATTCGACGTACAACAATACAATTCAGGAGAAGTGTATTAAATAATTCTGTATAATAATGTGGGTTTAAAGTGTTACTTTGCTCTCTATGTTCAGTGAGTTGGGTATTCATTCCACCTGCCTTAAGGATTCATTTTTTTAATTAATTACATGCATTTGGGAATTGAGAATATGACCGTGTGCACTCAAGCTGTTGCAGACTCCACAAGATTGGGTAAAACCTGATGATCCATGTTAGGTCAGATCTTTTAGTTTGTCATCGGAACACCTGCTTCAATTGAATGGGTAAAATATCCACACCCCCCCCCCCTTCTCCCATTTTTTTTCGGCCTGATTTTCTCCCATTTTTTTTCGCCCTGATTTTCTCCCACTTTTCCCACCCAACCAGGCAAATCTCCCAGAACCGCTACCAAATTGCTGTCACAGAACAGCTACCACATTGCTGCATAGCACGCTCGGAGGAAATTGGGAGATTGATTGGAGAATTTGGATTTATAGGGGAGGGCACAGCCAATTTTCTCTCTAGGGTTCTCAGTCACAGATGGCTGTCATCAGGATTCAAACTCGGATGAAAGGACCAACACTTTTCTGTTGTGCCACTTGGGAGCTTTATTTAAAAAAAAAAAAAAATAGTTTCAGTGTACTCTCAGATTTTGGACCCAACTATATATACCCTTTCAGTTGCCATCTCTGCTGAATGCATTCTAAAGGTAGAGAGACATATAATAGATTTCTTGTTTTAAAAAGTTTTAGAAAGTAGAAATATGAAACACTGTATAAAAAAAAAGCCACATCATGTAAATTACACTTTCTTTTTCCAAATTATCTGAACTGCCTTTGTTTGGATTTGGCTACAGCCTTGCTGTGAGACGGTGCATCCACTGTCTAGTTGTATTGGCCTGGTAGCTATGCAGCTCTTAGACAGTAGCTATACATCTGCACAATTCTAGGGCTTGTTTGCTCCCCTCAACATTGTTGGCAATTTTGTGCCCCTTTGGTGGTTGATGTAAAATACCAGCGTTATGCTGGTACAGTTTGCTTTGGCTTTAAATATTCTTATAATTGACTTTCAGTGCTACATGTGAGATCAGGAGTTCTGTCTGGCTCGTTACTTGATGTGACTATACACACAGCGGCCAGTCATTCAGAATATAAATAAGCCCTGGGGTTGCAGGAGCAACTATCACACAGTTTGTGTAGCTCCACAGGGTTGGCGGTAGATCCAGAGTCTATCCAAGGAACACAGGGTGCAAAATGGGAATTTACCCTGAATGGGATGCCAGGCCCATTGGCACACACATGAACACGATCAGTGTACATATAGGAGCAGGTTATTTGATATAGCAAATTCACATACTGGCAGGTTTTTGGGAAGTGGGAGGAAACCCACACAGACACAAGGAGAACATACAGTGAAACTCCACATAGACAATAACCTGAACTCTGGACCAAACCGGGGACCCTGGGACAGAGGCAGCAATGCTACCCATTGCACCTCCATGAAGATCAATAATACACAAATGATTGGTAATACCATAAGCTTTTAAGCCACCTAAAAGGACTTGGATCTCTAATTTCTCTCTCAGTCAAAAAAGTAAATAAAATGAATACCTTTCAATTGGGGTTTTCTTGTTATTGATCCAAAGATAAATGTAACATCTGTAGAATGCCTGTAGAATAGATAGAGGTCTTACTAACAGTAATTATTCTGCTAAGTGTGTGTTTAGTAGAAGTGGCATGTTGCTACATAAGGAGGAACAGTCAATAGAGCTGTTTGAATGTCACTCTGTACTGGATGCTAAATTGCAGGTTAGCAAATGACTTTCACCCTCCATCCAGTCAGAGATGCAATAACCATTTCAAAGATGAACCAATCATGTGGACAATTTTGAATAGCCAGTTGATCGGGTGTTTATGACCGAATGTTGCTGTTTCCAGTAAAGAGTACTGAATGGTTCATGAATGGCATCTAAACAGGGTGTCCCAAAAGTCTTCGTATATCGGGTAAATAGGTTTAAACAATTTTTAGCAAAACGTCTTCCAAATTTTTTCATATTTAGTTTATATTATATATGTTTTTTTTCACATAGCCTTTGACCAAAGAAGAACATATTGAAATCATTCTCATAGCTGGATCAGGAACCTGTCGTAAGGTTGCGATGGACTTTAGAAGGAAACATAGTAAGCACATCACACCACGCCACTGTTGCCAAATTTATTAATAAATTCAAAAAGACTGGAACTGTTGTGGACCAACCGAGTAGTGGAGGTCCACGAACATCCACTGACGAAGGCACAACCGGCATGGTGCTGGTAAACATAGTACCCTAAGTATTGAGACTTTTGGGTCACCCTGTACTTGTAAGTTAGCAATGTGAATTCATACAATGTTGCTGCATGGGTATATTTCACTTATGTATCTACTTCCATAGCTTCTTCAAGTATAGATAGTTGCATAATCTTGCACCAGAGACTAAATATATAGCCTAGATTTTAATATACATTATGACAATGTCTGTAATAGCTTCAGTATTGTCATCAACTTCCAGGATCCAATGTACAGTATGATTCCCTATAAAATGAGCATGTTGCTGTGAATAATGCTGCTATTTCCACTTTTCTTCTAAGAGATAGCAGATGTGAGACCGCAGGTTTCATTTGTAATAAAATATGGACAAAAGAAAAATGACATACAGAACAAAGAAAGCTGAATATATTTTCATCAACATATATAAAAAGAGAAGGTTAACTGATCATTGTTGTCTCCTTGTTTGCACTAAATGAAGTATTTACCCAGAATGGAGGAACAATGTGCTGCCCTCTTTCACCATTGTCTGCTGCAATCTATAATAACTTCACAAACTGTCTGCCATTGGAGGGTGATAATCAGTTTATTCATTAGATGAAGAAATTTGTATGGTAGCCGTAGAAAGGGGATAAACTTGAGCTGACGCCACATTCTTCAAAGGGATTATTTTGTGTACCCTGTTATTTCAGCCAGTGTAATTAGTAACTCTCAAATGGCATTCCTGATTGTGCATCAAACAGAATTCTATATGTTGCAGTGTACTGTAAAAGTATAACAGCAAGCCATAAACCAGCTTTTGTAAATAAACAGAAAATGACTGACATTTGACGACCATTTTCACATAACACCGACAATGTAGATTTAATTTAACATCACGCTAAGCATAATTTCTGTACATACTGCATGTCGCGCTGATCGTGTTGTTATTCCTCTAATGTGCACAGTAGATTCGAGAAAGTAAATGTTTTCATGTAGTATGCATAATGAAATTAAATTGCTGAGCATATTGATGATAACACAGTGGTTGTATTCTCTTAACAAGTAAGCTAAAGGAAACTAAAGACTTTTCACATTGCGAACACAATAACTGCATACAACAATAATACATGTATGTACGTATACCAAACGAAGTGTTTTGGTCAAAGTACAGCAGGTGCTTACATTTAAAACATACAGTTCATTGTTGTTATTCTTTCAGTTGCTCCCATTAGGGGTCACCACAGCAGATCATTGGTCTGAATATTTGATTTAGCACAGTTTATTATTATTATTATTATTATTATTATTATTATTTTGTTTTACGCCGGATGCCTTTTCCGACACAACCCTCCCATTTTATCCAGGCTTGGGACCGGCAGTGAGTGCAACCCCCAGTGGTGGTGAGAGCACAGGTTCCTTAGCCGCTAGAACACCAGGGAACTAGAACATACAGTTCATTAAAAATTTTAAATAAGTTACAGTAATTACAAAAGCATACACTGCCACAAGAATGAAGACACAAACACAATAACCAGATCATTTGATCAACCCATTTGATCTCATATACTTCATAATATGCTACAAAAACAACATCTGCTGCATTTGCTAGCACAAAAATGTTATAGAAAAAAACTATTCAGTTTTTTTCCCCCCATTGACAGAACATGTTAGTATACAATATAGTTATTCAAAATCATGCATGAAAGAATTAGAATAAAAATCTTATCACTTTGTTAACAAAAACGACAATCTCCTTCCTTACAAATAAACGGACTAACATATTACGGCTTCTAATCCATGAAATATTTTTAATATATGTAAATTTCTAATAATCACTAGTAATAGAAAATATTATGCCAATTATATCAACTTATATCACGTCCAATTCAACTTCAGTATAACTTTAACCTGTAACCTGTGCAGATTTACACTATGTAGCCAAAATGTGGACACCTAACCATCACTCCCATATGTGCCTTTTGAACATTCCATTCCAGACTTTGCTCTTATAACAACCTCCACCCTTCTGGGACGGCTTTCCACTAGATTTTGGAGTGCCATTGTGGGGATTTGTACTTATTCAACCGCAAGAGCATTAGTGAGGCCAGGCACTGATGTCGAAAGAGGAGGTCTGGGGTTCAATCAGCGTTCCAATTCATCCCAGAGGTGTTCAGTGGGGTATGACATCTGGGTTTCTGGGTCTGGGTTTGAGATTTCTAAGAGCTCCTGATAGGTTTCTTCTTTCTTCTTAAAAACTAAGGGGGATGGAATCAATTGCCACTGGATATCTGCCTTGCACCTTCAATTACCACTTTTAAAAAGAGGCTTAAGACATATCTCTTCTCCCAGGCATTTAAATCAAATTTTTTTTACCATTGTCTATTTTCTGTCTTTGGGTGCACGGTGGCTTAGTGGTTAACACGTTCGCCTCACACCTCCAGGGTCTGGGGTTTGACTCCCACCTGGGAGTTCCACCATGTGTGTGTGGAGTTTGCATGTTCTCCCCGTGCTGCGGGGGTTTCCTCCGGGTACTCCGGTTTCCTCCCCCAGTCCAAAGACATGCATGGTAGGCTGATTGGCGTGTCTAAAGTGTCCGTAGTGTATGAATGGGTGTGTGAGCGTGTATGTGATTGTGCCCTGCGATGGATTGGCACCCTGTCCAGGGTGTACCCCACCTTGTGCCCGATGCTCCCTGGGATAGGCTCCAGGTTTCCCCATGACCCTGAAGAAGGCGTAAGCGGTAGAAGATGGATGGATATTTTCTGTCTTTATTTGGTTTTATTCTGTTTGACATTTTACATTTCTTTACTCTGTTCAGCACTTTGATCAGCTTTGCTGTGTAAAATGTGCTTTATAAATAAAATTTACTTACTTACTTTCTGTCCAGGGCACTCGAGTTCTTCCACACCGACCATGGTAAACCATGTCTTCATGGAGCTCGCTTTGTGCACAGGAGCGGTGCTTGCTGGAACATATTTGGACCTGCAGTGAAAGAAATCTTAAAGCTATAGCATTCAAAGACAGTCTATACAGTTCTGTGCTTCCAACTTTGTGGCAACAGTTTGAGGAAGAACCGCATATGGCTGTGATGGTCAGGTTTCCACAAAGCATATAGTGTAGATTTTGTACCATTATAAAATATATTTAAGTAACTATAATAATATGATAATCACAAGTGTGTACTTCACATCATACTTACAAACTGTACAATGATAAGGTGTGATCTGGAAATATAGCATTACTATACTGATAGCTAAAGCATAGTTTTTTAGTAATTTATCAGCTAAATTCCATTTCATTTGTCTGAAACTACAACTATTTGTTGACTCCTATATCGTCATTTAATGTGTGGCTAACTTCATAAATATGTTGAGAAGCTCTTTGATGCTTCAATTTTAATATTATATTGAGAAAATCCTAACAATCTCTTTAAAATTATATAATTAAATTATTAAATGAAATAAAAAAGTTTATTACAGTTATTACACTGTTTGGATTTGGACCTAACAGACAATGGGGCTACTCTTTTAGTGATTTTAATTAGTTGCTTAGCCTAAACAAGATGCTTTTAAAACTATTGCTGCATGCCAATGAAAACTGGGGTTTTATATGTCCTCTGCAATTTATAAGCATGCTGTCTTCTCATAATTGTGTAATTATATAATTATAATCACTTATAATACTTTAAATAAAGACATTTTCCCCCATTTCTCTGTTACATCTAGGATAAATATCAATGATGTTTAAACTGGACATATTTATTTGTTATCAATTTAAATATTTGCTCATGTGTCTTCATGTATTGAATGGTTAGCATTTGCTTTAATGAATGATTTTAATGTTTACAGGATTTTCTTTTTGTTTCTTGGCAACACTGCCAACCTAAGGGTGTTGTTGGTCCCAGGAAATAGCTGGTTAAACAAAAGCATACATACAGGCACATAAATAAAATCCATGAGTACATGGAAAATAATTCCCAGAGTTATTTATAATCCAAAGGTATGAATTGTGTATTAGCATCGGTCTCTGTGCTTTTGAAGTGCTCCTTATGCAGGTCTTTTTTGATTGTGGTTCCTTCACACACCATGTAGACTGTATTCTCTGTGAGGTTACTTGGCTGAGAGCCACGACATGCCTGGGATCTAATGCATGCATGGAGAAGCTGCATCACCTCCTGTTGAAAAGACTTGCTGAAGGCATAATAGATTAGTGGGTTGTACACAGTGGAAGTCTTGGCAAAGAGGCAGGGCAACACACTGACATGAGGAGTGATGGAGGAAGTTGAGTAGATTGACCATAAACTCACTATCCCATAGGGTGTCCAACAGCCAATGAACCCAGCGCTGATCAGAACAGCAACCTGTAAGAAACATTTTATAGGGTAGTATTTTATTTACTTTATATACAGTTTATTTATTGTGCATAACACTTTTTGTTACAGAAACTTGCATTTGATTTTAGAGACCAAGGGTAATTAACAGGGTAGATATCCTACAGTGTTAAACATTTCATTGGAAGGTGATTTATGAATATCATGCCTTAGGTGACATAGGAATATCTGCTAAATAAAACCATTATTAGATACCAGCACTGAGTATCAGTTATATATCACGCCAATCACAATTCTGAAAAAGTTGGGACATGGAAAATGCAAAAAAACAACATTTTTTTGGAGACTCCTTATATATTGGGATTAGATGAATGCATCACCTGTTTCACATCACCTTCTTATTTCAACTTGTCACATCGCTATCAGTCCTAAATTGCCCTGTCCCAACTTTTTTGGAACTTGTTGCATGCATATATATACAGTATATATATATATATATATATACCTAAAGGTCGACAAAGAGAACCCAGTTAAACAAATGACACACAGATATAATACTTGGTCATTCATTTATTGAGGAAAATGATCCAATATTACATATCTGTGATTGGTAAAAGTATGTGAACCTCTTCTTTCAGTATCTGATGTGACCCCCTTCTGCAGCAATAACTGCAACTAAACATTTGGGGTAACTGTTAATCAGTCCTGCACATCGGCTTGGGGGAATTTTAACCCGTTCCTCAGTACAGAACAGCTTCAACTCTGGGATGTTGGGTTTCCTCAGGTGCTTGCTTCAGGTCCTTCCACAACATTTCTAATGGATTAAGGTCAGGACTTTGACTTCATGCTTCATTAACCATTCTTTGGTAGAATGACTTTGTGTGCATAGGGTCGTTGTCTTGCTGCATGACGCACGTTCTCTTGAGATTCAGTTCATGGACAGATGTTCTGGCATTTTCCTTTAGAATTCGCTGGTATAATAGAGAATTAATTGTTCCATCAATAATGGCAGTCCTGGCCCAGATGCAGCAAAACGGGCTCAAACCATAATACTCCCACCACCATGTTTCACAGATGGGACAAGGTTATTATGCTGGAATGCAGAGTTTTCCTTTCTCCAAACAAAACGCTTCTCATTTAATCCAAAAAGTTCTATTTTGGTCTCATCAGTCCAGAAAACATTTTTCCAATAGCCTTCTAGCTTGTCCACGTGATTGTAGCAAACTGCAGACGGGCAGCAATGTTCTTTTGGAGAGCAGAGATTTTCTCCTTGCAACCCTGCCCTGCACACCATTGTTGTTTGGTGTTCTCCTGACGGTGGACTCATAAACATTAACATTAGATAGTGTGAGAGAGGCTTTTAGTTGTTTACAACCTGATGAGCATCAACAACTCTTTTTCTGAGGTCCTCAAAAATCTCCTTTGTTCATGCCATGTTACTCTTCCACAAACAAGTTTTGTGAAGATCAGAATTTGATAGATCCCTATACTTGAAATAAAACAGGGTGCTCACTCACACCTGTTTGTCCTCGCATTGATTTAAAACACCTGACTCTATTTACCTTCAAATGAAATGCTAATCCTAGAGGTTCACATACTTTTGCCAATCACAGATATGTAATATTGGATCATTTTCCTCAATAAATAAATGACCATGTATAATATTTTTGTCTCATTTGTTTAATTGTGTTCTCTTTGTCTACTTTTAGGACTTGTGTGAAAATCTGATGATGTTTTAGATCATATTTATGGAGAAATAAATATAAATACTGTAGAAAATTCTATACAAGTATACAAGCACCACTGTAAATATAAATTTAAATAAGTCATCTGATTTATATGTCTCTATAACTCACCAACATGAGACGGCGCTGCATCTTAACTTTGTTCTGGATGATCTTGGCATTTTCTTGAGACTTGTAGAAGAAATTGAGTCGATAGATGATGCCAAAGTAGCAGCAAATGATGATGATGGCTGGGATGGCCAGGTTCATGGCAAACATGCTGATGACAAAGGATGGGCTGTGCTCCTTCATTTCTGCCCAGGCCAGAGTGCAGGACAGGCCGAAGGGCTCAGGGCCATATGCGCCCCAACCAATCAGAGGAAACAC
This sequence comes from Ictalurus punctatus, assembly GCF_001660625.3. Classification (NCBI taxonomy): domain Eukaryota; kingdom Metazoa; phylum Chordata; class Actinopteri; order Siluriformes; family Ictaluridae; genus Ictalurus; species Ictalurus punctatus. The sequence continues at coordinate 6,401,289 of NC_030440.2, forward strand.
AGCCCATAAGAGAGCATACAGCCATGTGCCAACCAACATCACCTGCACCGTCCTTTTACTAATTTTCTCCGCTAAGCACACAAACACAGACATACACATGCACAGTGAAGGACTATAGAATGAATAGTCAAATTCAGGTTTCCTGTGAATCACTTCTTTGTGTTCTTAGGCTATTGTCACCAGATCGCAAACTAAATGTAGTTACATTTTTGGACCTACATATGTATAAAACAATTCTCTCTAAACCAACTAAAGAAATGTATTTTTTGGAATCCCTACGAGCTTTAATGCTGTTCAACTTATGGGTTAGACACTGGCTCTTCCAGTCTTTTTAACCTCATTTCCTTTGCTCCTTAGTAGAAGTTGGTAAGAGCAAATTGTTTTTTGAGAATTGATATTAAATGAAGACAAATGTGTGTTCTTGTAAAATAAAATGCCTGATTAAGCAAATGAGTACAGTACTGGATTTGAACTAATGGATTTCCCCCAAGCATCTATAGTTTTGTAATCTTTGTTTGTATTAGATCAAATAGGGATGCAGCTAATTGAGTATGAAATTGCAGTAACATTTGTACGAGGTTAGCTCCACTTACGAGTATCCTCCAGCCGTGGAAAATTAGGCTGCAGTTAGCAAATAGATAATTATACATCGGAAATGAACATACTGTAAGCTGATATTTTGAGTTGCAATGTATCTAATCTTCTCTCCTACCATGAGCATAACTCTGAAGTACATTCAGTTCACTTCATAGTAAATGATTGGATATTCAGCCCTTAATATGGCATTCGATACACTTGATAAACAGTAGATAAATTTCCAATTTGCATAATCCAATTTTAAGAATGGACTTCTGCAGTACTCACTGTGAGAATGTAGAGTCATGGATGCAGTGAAGCGCACTACAGCCATGACTGTCAGGGTTGCCACGCTGGCTACACCAAAAAAGAACCCCATCCAGCCATAGTAGATACAGGTGACATCACCCCCTAACCAGGAATGATTCCACAGTGATGCTACAGCAAGAGGGTACATTGAGACTGCTGCACCAAGATCTGTTATTGCCAGGTTCACACTGAGGAGCTCTGCGGGCTTCATCTGAGAAGATCTTTTGTATGCCATAAAAAGGACCAGGAGATTCCCCACAATGGATAAAATTGCTAAATGTGAAACAAAAAGGAAATAAAAAACAAAAGTCCATTTTGTTACATAGAAATGGCCAAACAGACCACATATATAAACATAATTGTATTATCATTTATAGTTACTAAAACATTAAAACATCATTCCACAACATATGCATGACCCACAGTCTTTAGATGACAACCAGTTGTCTGTTGGACTCCATCCTATGCACAATAATCCTGATTATTTCCCCATGACCTTGTCCTCATAATCAAATACATTATATTGTATGTGGCTCAATAATTTTAAGTCATGTGCTGACCCCATAAAAGTCCCAGCTTACTACTCAGTTGAACTTATTTAATTTATTTTGAGAGTTCTAAAGTAATATCCTTCTCTTCCTCTACCTCTTTTTCCTTGAATGTTCTCTATTGTACACCAGTCACACTCTCAATTCACCCAACCTTCTCTATTGTACAGATGTCAGCCCTTTTCATTTAAGATTTTAGATGTGTCCTTTCATTCTGTTTGAAAGGTTCCGCCAGCCAAGGCTAACAGTATTTCTTGAGTGTCTACACACTAAACTACTTCTGGGTGATTGACAAATGAAGAATTTATTTCACATACCTGGACATGGACTGTATGGAAACTAACCTGAAAAATAACCCTTTAATTATTCCTAGTTGTGACTCACATTTACTCATGGCTGCTATTCGTTCAATAGAAGTTTAGATGCTCCCATTTATGTTGAAGTGACAAAGAATGTTTCATCCCAGACTAGTTTTTTTTAATTAATTGCAATAGAGGGGAGTCGGTCAGAACAGAGGACATTTAACATATATTTATCATAAAGGCACAGTAAACACACACACACACACACACACACACACACACACACACACACACACACACACACACACACACACACACATACACACATACACACACAGATAGATGGAAAAATCATGTAAAAATGAATTACCACATAATGGTACATAATACCACGTGTTAAGAAAATTCCCAAATCAGCCAATTAGAGCAATATTAACATAAGCTAGGCATTGAGTTCAATCCTATGTATCCAATATTCCTAACTCAAATCCTTAAAATCTGAGCACAGCTCATAATTACCACAGCTCAGTTGTTGGATAAACACTCAACAGCAACATTGTTCATACTCAAATTGCAATCTCAGGATGAATAAATATTAAGTTAAGGTGTCTATTCTCTTCAATTACTTACAAACATTTCTGGAAGTAATGGGCCAGTGTCTCAAATGCTTTAGCACATTTCCCAAAACTATCCACACATTTTGCCAATTGCTAGCTCATACCTGCCTAGGAAACATATACATGAACTGTCTACATATACATGAAGCACTGTCTCCCTAGACCTGCTGGAGTCCCTGCTTGCACTCTGATCATAATATACACCATTTTAAACCACTGTAGGATACCCAATAATCATACTTCAATGGACAGTCTCATCTGGATGCTGTACATTTGAGTTGACATTTATAATGGCATGTTTAGAGGAGAAAAGGAGTACATTTGTAACTTATCGTCATATGCATAAACCATTGCTGGAGGCTTGCCAGAGCAAATAAATAACTAGCTATAATTCACCCTCATATTATTACCACAAATCAAACCTTCATCTTCATGTGAAGGTGTGTGAAGCCATAGAATGTCCCATTTCTTCTATTTAGGGCTTCAGAAGGGTACTCACAAGTGCCTTCTACAGTATGTGCCCTTTGTTGAAGCCCTTTGGTGTGCACGTATGGATGTGTGTATGAGTAGTTGTCTGATGTGTGTAAGTCTGCATTGTGCATGTCAGTGGTTATGTAGTGCAGAATTAAAATATCTGTACCGTAGGACGGTGTATCATCTTAAACCCAGAGAAATGCTGTCGAGCAAAGATACCTTCAAGAATAAGGAAATGAAATGTTTTGACATTTAAAAAAATACCATAAAGTGCAGTAAACAATAATAAATGAAAAAAAGTCAATATTTGGTGTGACGACCCTTTGCTTTAAAAAAAATTGTAGTCTCAGGAAAAGTTTCATGCAGTTTTATAAGGAAATGAGCTATTAGTTTTATTGAGCATCTTACAGAACCAGCCTTTGCAGACTTTGACTGTCGCACTTGCTTCTTGTTAATGCAGCAAAACCCAGCAGCCTTCATTATGGTTTTTTTGTCTGAAAAGTGGTCTCTTACATAATATGCTGCATATCTTTACTAACATATAAACATTTTTCTATAACATTTGGAAAATTAATATATGGTAGTCTAAAATGTTTTTGTGTTCCATAATATAAAAATCTAGTCATAAAATAAAAATCTACTTTGTACAAAAATAGGGTTCCATATATATATATATATACACACACACACACACACACACACACACACACACACACACACATACATAAATACAATAAATTGTCAGTATAAATAGCTTGATATCTATAATGAGTAGCCCGTATCACTTTAATTAATTAGCAAGTGAATTTTACCTATTAGCAACAGAAAGGCCCCGACTCCATAATCCACTGCGGGAGAAAGTTTGGAAGAATAAATATCCATAAGGAACTGGATTTGTGTTTTTCCAAAGCGTGTAAAATGGACTGAAGGCAGCGGCGCATAGAGATCTGAGTGATTATCCAGCAGTGTCATTCACGAACAGGTCGATTCTTCTGTGTGTGTGTGTGCGTGTGCGTGTGTGTTGTACTGCTGTTTGTTACAGAGATGTACTGTAGCTATGTAGAAGATGTATTGAGAAGGTGAACAACAGGGTAAGATTACATAAGAAATATTATGTTTGTGTTAAGTGCAACACAGCAGCACAATAATATTAATGCAAGAATGCCTAGACTGCTTTGGAGAAAGCATATGAAGTGCCTTGTTTTTATTTTTGCTGTTTAAATATATTTTGTAATAAGCACGGTTTTTTATCATAGGCTATAATAAGATTTTGTTGCACAGTTGAAATGACAGCTGTGGTCAGTGAGCACTTTATTGGGAACACCTGTACACCTACTCATTCACGTAATTATCTAATCAGACAATTGATTGGCAGCAGTGCAATGCATAAAATCATGCAGTTATGAGCCAGCAGTTTCAGGTAAGGTTTACCTCAATTAAAAGCATGGGGGAAAATGTGATCTCAGTGATTTTTAACCGTGGCATGATTGTTGGTGTCAGATGGGCTGGTCTGAGTATTTCTGTAACTGCTGATCTCCTGGGATTTTCACACACTATTTTTTATTTTTTTGTAGTTTTGATAGGTTTTGAAAGTAGCTTGAAAGTAAAGTAATTTGTAATCTGGTTACTTTTTACATGCAGTAATCAGTAATGTAATCAAATTACAATTTTAAAGAAGTAATTAGTAATCCGTAGGGGATTACTTTTTTGAGTAATTTACCCAACAGTGGAAATGAATGCTTTTCATGATATCTAGGTGCTATATATAATTTTGAAGGCACCTTGTCTGAATGTTTCCAAGGGAACTTATTGAAACTATTCATATTCATGAATCCCAAACTATGTAAAAATGGAGTTAGTTAATATCTGTTATTATTGTGTGTTATAATTGGTGTTTTTTTTTAATTATTTATTTTTAGTAGGCTAGTAACAAACCACAGGGAAGTACATTAAGGCATGTCTAATTTAACATTATCTAAATGTCAGATGTAATAGTTCAGTGAAAAAACACCAAATTGTGCTCCTCTGCAGGATCAGAGCTAGGTTGTAAATGCTCCTTATTATCAGTGATGTTAATATATTCATTAGAAATCTTTTCCTGTTAGTCAAAGCTTTGTGCTCAATGTTGCCTCCACTGCGGCAACTGCTAGTATCAGTTCATGCGATAATTAGTTTGATATAATGAGCTATAATTATTTTATTTTTTTTGCTTTGCTATATCTGAAAAATTGGCACCACAAATTATTAATGGGTATAAAAGAACTGAAATATCAAATATGTATTTGTATGAAAAGATTAAGAATACATAAATATGTACATAGCTATACTAAATGAACAAAAGTACATGAGCCATCACACCCAGTTCTGCTTGTTGAACATCCCATTCCAGATTTAGTCCCCCTTTGCTGTTATAATAACCTCCACTCTTATTTATTATTTTTTTTTAGCGTGGCTGCAGGGATTCGTGCTCAATCAAAAGAGCATTAGTGAGGTCCTGATGCTGATGTTGGGTGAGGACGCTTGGTGCACAGTTGCTGTTCCAGTTCATCCCAAAGGTGTTCAGTGGGATTGAAGTCAGGGCTCTGTGCAGACCACTCGAGTGCTTCCAACCCAAACTTGGTAAACCATGTCTTCATGAACCTTACTTTAAAGCTACGGCATACAAAAATACTGGATCTCTAGATTTGGCCATGTACTTTATTCTCTGTATTCTATTCCATGTGCTCAAATGGGATTTAAGTCCTCATCAACTCCATTTTACTGGAAAAAAAAAAATATTTAATGTGCAAATGCATTTAGTGTGAATGCATAATAATAATAATAATAATAATAATAATAATAATACAAATGTAGCCCCAAAATCTGTGGAAAATACTGAATGAAAATGATTCATTCGTCCTTGTGAAAAACAGTCAGTAATCAATTTATTTGCAGCAATCAAGTTGATCTTGTACAGCAGTTATTTCAGCATTTACAAAGTGTTTAAACTTTGTCAAAGTTTTAGCATTTACAAACACTTAGAATAACATGTCAAACATGAATGAGTGATACACTGACAATCGTTTACCCTAGCTGATGTGGATCAAAAGTGGATCAAAGCTGCCAAAGAATGCTTGCCTGTCTGAGTCTGTAGATATTGTCTGTCACTAACATAAACATACAATCTGGCAATTTGACATGCTTTCAAAATAGACTGACATTTTCCCAATACAGTACACTGATGTTCTGATCTGCTGAACCCTTTTAAAAACTTGCACAGAATGTTTTGCTTTCCTGTAGAGAGGTTCATGCTGGCTGTTCATTTAAATAAGAGTTTGAGGTCCTGAGGTTGATAGCCATGTACACGCTGTGAAAATGTAGTAAACTCTTTGAGTTGCAAATGCTTATTTATCAGTGGGAGGTTCTGAAATAACCTGGTTGTCAACATATCAACATGTTTTTCATATTGAGATACACTCTTTCCTGAGAATTTTGAGATCAAGAATGTCAAGATCCTAGGAGTGATATAATCTGCATAATATGCTAAAAGTATGTTTAGCATATTATGCAGATTAGCAAAAAAAAAATCCATAATAGGCTGAAGTTAGTGGGCATGGCCTTAATTTGGTTTAGGACGAGGAATAAGAGTAAAAAAAAGAAAAAAAAAAGAATTGTAAGTGTAGGACTTACGGTTCCTGAGAAGGCCAAAGTGTAAATTCTTGCACTATAGCTCCCCCATCAGGCTGATTGGGCCCATCTCACATGCATTCGGCTGTTGAAGTTTCACATCTGTAGGACTTATGGTTTGGTGTGCAAGATTAAGATCATTGTCCTTTTGCATGACCCAATTTCAGCCTAGCTTAAGCTGCTGGACAAATGGCCTCACATTTATCTCAAGAAGATTCAGGTATAAAGTGGAGTTTATTGCTGTCTCAATGACTGCAAGTTTCCCAGGTCCTGTGGCTGCAAAAAAGCCCAAATCATCACCCCTGTACCACCATGCTTCACAGTTGGTATGAGGTGTTTGGTTTTCACTAAACATGGTGCTATGCATGATGACCAAACATCACCTTGATCTCATCGTCCAAAGGATATTGGTCCAGAACGTTTGTAGTTTGTTCAGAAGCAATCTTGCAAACCTAGGTCATGCTGCCATATTTGTTTTGGAGAAAAGGGGCTTTTCCTACCCCTCCTTCCATGAAAGCCATACTTATTCAGTTTTTTCTGACTGTGCTTTCATGAACATAAACATTTAATGTGCTTACAAAGGCCTGTTGGTCACATCATTTTCTCTGAGCAGTCTGACCTTGGACTGAATTTGCTGGGACACCAACTTCTGGGAAGTCTGGTAACTATTTTGAATTCTCTCCATTTGTAAACAATCCATTTCACTGTAGAATGGTGAATTTCAAGTTGTTTGGAGATGGCCTTATCCCTCTTCCCAGATTGATGAGCAGCAACAATTGCTTCTCTGAGGTCATGGCTGATGACCTTTCTTCTTATGTCTTGATGTCCAATAATCTTGTGCATTTCATTAGTAACACCTAGCTGCTAATTGTTCTTTTAATGCTTTTGGAAGTAGGAAGGGTGTACTTATTTATTTCCACCTGGTTTCTGAATATAAGTTTACATTTTGGCAGGGACTACGACTAAATATTGAAATCTGGGTTTTTTTTTGTCACCTAATGTTATTTGTTTGTTTATAGAAGTTGATGAGAACCACACAATTGGTATTTAGGCCCTGGTAAATAATACAATAGAATTGTAATCTTCATTCAAGATCAAGTCATAACATTACACCTATTCTTTCTAAAATAATCACACAAAGAGCTCTTAATTCACAGCCCTGTTTGGGAAAATGATCTAAATCTTTTTTTCTTTTCAATAGAACTAGTTGAGTAGATTTTCTGTAGCAGTTGATAGGACTTGCACAGTGAGGAGGAATTTCAGACGATTAGTTTCTATAGCACTAAGGCGAGTGCTAGTTACTTGAACAGTCTGTTTTCATGTCAGTATCTCAAATTGGTTCAAACTGGACTTTGACTTAGTTTTTAATTTATAAAACATACACTTTTAAAGCATTCTTTTGTTCATCTTGTGTGTTGTAGGTAATTGTTTTGTAATGCTCATTAAGGTTGATGCATTACCCTCACATTCTCTCCTAAAAAGTTCTTGATCCTGGAAAATTCCTGTCCAGGACCTGAAGCAGAAAAGCATCCCCAAATCATGACCCCCCCCCAAAAACAACAACAACCCAACAACATAATCTAGTTGCCTCTGCCTTAAGGCTATGTTTTGGGCAAAATGCCGAGGGGTTTCAGTGTGTCAGTGATCTACAGTAGACACAAGTGTGACATAAAATCAATAATATTAATGTGAATTAAAAGAAAAAATGTGTTTTTGCTATTTAAAAAAAAATTGTATGAGTATAATTTTAAGGCATAGACATCAGAAATTCAGTGGATTGATTATTATTATAATTTTTTTTGTTAAATAACTGTGTTTAATTACTTTAAGACAAAACAAAAAGTGCTAAAGCACATAACTCTGTATTTCCTGCCCAGTCTCCTATAGCAGACGTGTAGACCGGAACGATACTGCAAGCAGCCTGAAACCTGTTTTTGTGCACATATTTTACTCACTGACTATATGTTGTGCTTTCTGAAATTTCAGCTTCACAATGAGCTGGCACATTGACCTTTTTTTTTTTTTTTTTTTTTTTTTTTTAATCACTGGAGCATGTATTATCCATCATCCAGGGTGTTTCAGAGCCTGCGTCTTTGAATGTCCTACTTCTTGGCTGCTCAGGTCCATAGAGACCATGTCTAATAGCACTTCAGTGCTAATCTTTCAATAACACAAGGTTTATTGATAAGAAAATAACTATTCTGTTTATACTCTGACACACAGCAGAAACACAGATACAAGTTTGTGGGCTTACCAATACAACTAGTGGTTGAAATGAAAATCTCTCTTGGCACTGTAATAGTTTTATTCTGCGGTATATCGTTGAGCCATTTCTAATTAAGCCTAAAATTCTAAATATTTATATTTATGAATAATAGACCTACCACTCTTCTGCATCATGCTCCAGTTCTCATAGTACACTAGGAACACAGTGAAGTGCAAGGGCTTTCTGCTACAATTCACCCTGTACTGATAGATAGATAGATAGATAGATAGATAGATAGATAGATAGATAGATAGATAGATCCTGCAAGGGAAATTGTTACTGCAGCATAAAGAATAACAATAAAATTAAAAGCAGAATTGCAGATCTCCAAAAAAACCCCCCAAAAAAACCCCACTGAATATTAAATAAAGATATGTACAACATCAAAAAGAGTAATACTAATAAATAAAAGAAAAAGGAACAATAAAAACAGGTGTGCAAAAATGGCCGGGAATTATTATAGTTACGACATACGTATGATAAACATTAAGTACAGAAGATTGTGCAATTGTTTGTTCACTATCACACAGAGATGAGGTGTTATGGTGATTGCACAATCCTCCTCCTCTCTGGTTCCACTCCACCATGCAACTGCATTTATCCTCTCTCAGCAGCTGAACATGAAGCTATGGAGGAGTATATTGACTATATAAGATATAGTCATCTGTCCACATCACCTGCATCAGTGGGGTTTACTTTGTACAGAACAAAGGTAGTGGACTCAGAATATTGCTATCCCTTCCTTCTTTAAGAAAGTGGGCATATTCACAAACCTTAATCTCTGCATTCATGAAGGAGAATAAAGCCCTATAGTACCACCTCAGGCCACTACGCGTATTGCATCATCCCGTATGGGCTCTCTAATGCCCCCTCTGTCTTCCAGGTGTTAAAAAATGACATCTTATCCTAAATGGACCAGTGAATTGGGGGCTTAACTTTGTCAAAGGAAGTTTTAGCTCTTGATCCTGTGTGGAGAACCACACCATCTGTGCTGGTTGTAGTTGAGGTTGTGGACAGTGACGTTGGTCTGCTTGGTTCTTCTGTTAACAGATGGGTCTTTGTGGACATGCACTGCTTCCCATGTTTGCTCGCTTCTCCTTATCACTTGTTGATGGAAGGTACTTCTGATGGGGAACAGTGGTGGTTGGTAGCCAAGCACACATTGGAAAGGGGTGAAACCAGTAAATAAGTGAATGAGTGAATTTTGGGCATATTTGGCATATTTGATTTAAACATGACCATCTGCAAACATCATTGTTTTGCTCAGCAAATTCCATATACAGTTTTTGCAAGAACAAGCAGTAGAAATTTGGAGTCACTGTAAAATATATGGTCAAACAGTCTGATGCTGTGTTTAATCAGGTGGCATACACTTCCATTCTGTAAACTAGTATGCTAATTACATCACTGTAAATACTACTAACTGATATCTTTAACAGATAAAGCCAATAACATTTTTTATCATTTTAGATGAAAGCTCTAAAATAAAACTTAAAAATAAAAGAATGCTGGATCCTGGTTAAAGCATAAAGCCTCTCAGCAATGTGTCATTTCTTTCTTTCTGAGGAAGCCTGTGACTGAATTTTATCCATCTACAATTTTCAATGCACTGATTTTATCCAAATGATATACTAGTCCTTGTGTTCATTTAGAGAATCGAATGCAGAAAATGTATTCCCTTATTCGTCACTCATCACATGGATGTATGAGCCCTAATATCAACAAAGGCTTTCAGTCACAATTATTCTACTGATAAGTGCAATGAGTTCAGCAGCCATCATTTACTGAATATGGAGAGAGTGGCCTTGTATTAGTGCAGGTACAAAATGCAGATATCTCTCCAGCCTGGGCATTCAATTCAATTCAGATCAATTCAATTTGATTTGTATAGCACTTTTTACAATAGACGTTGTCTCAAAGCAGCGTTACAGAAACATATAAACATGGTATACAGATATTAAAAGTGCGAATTTATCCCAATTGAGCAAGCCGGTGGCGACAGTGGTGAGGAAAAACTCCTTAAGATGTTAAGAGGAAGAAACCTTGAGAGGAACCAGACTCCGAAGGGAACCCATCCTCATCTGGGTAACAACAGATAGTGTGAAAAACTAGAAGGAGAGAGGGAGAGAAAAGATTATTAGGACTCTGCTTAGTGTAACAGAAAGTCTAGTCAGGGTAGGCTTGAGTAAACAAATACGTTTTAAGCCTAGAACACTGAGACTGTGTCTGAGTCCCGAACACTAATTGGAAGACTGTTCCATAACTGGGGGGCTCTATAAGAGAAAGCTCTTCCCCCTGCTGTAGCGTTTGCTATTCGAGGTAGCCTGCACCTTTTGATCAAAGGCTGGGATGATGAGAAGCTCAGATTTTGCCAGGTTGAGCTGAAGATGGTGTTCCCTCATCCAGACCGAGATGTCCGACAGGCAAGTAGAGATACATGCAGAAACGGATGGATCGTCAGGCTGGAAGGACAAGTAGAGCTGGGTGTCATCAGCATAGCAATGATATGAGAAGCCATGAGACTCAATCACCTGCCCTAGAGATGTAGTGTAGATAGAAAAGAGCAGTGGACCCCAAACTGACCCCTGTGGAATGCCAGTTGTGAGTTGCTGAGTTTCAGAAATACCTCCCCTCCACGATACCTTGAAGGATCTGTCTGAGAGATAGGATTCCACCCAGTGCAGAACCGTTCCGGTGATCCAAAAAAACAAAAATCAAAATCAAAATAAAAAATTACTCTGGCACTTACACCTCTACTCTGCGCACTTTGCTTCTTCTGGAACTCAATTAAAGGATCTTGTATGGTAGCACTACTTGTATTGTTCTCTGCTTGATATATCGCTTTGCTTGTATTTTCTCATTTGTAAGTCGCTTTGGATAAAAACATCTGCTAAATGAATAAATGTAAATGTAGATATAGATACTGGTATTCCCATTTAAAAATATTTCAAAATATGTTTTGATAATTAGTAGCTTTTCATTTGTAAAGGAAATGTTTTCTCTTAAAGTAACAGAGCCCTTTTGAGAACTGAATGCATTATAGTTCACTTGGCTACATGACTTTTATTTTAAAAATGATACTAGGCCTAATGTCCAGCAGTAGGCTGTTCCACAACCTCAGAGCAGTGACTGCAAAGGCAAGTTCATCCTAGTGGTTCAGCTGAGACTATGGAACAGTGAAAAGTAACAGTTCTGAAGACCTCAGAAACACAGGGACAAAATACAAGTAGAGAAACTCAATGAGGTAGAGGACCATGAAGGGGTTTAGAAACAAGTAAAATTTTCATCTGTATCCTGTAATGGACAGTAAATCTGTTCTGTAAACTAAAAACATGATAAACAGCACATAATTACACCTATATACTGTACAACGCATTACAGTCTAATGTCAAACAAAGCCTGACACAAATGCCATTGCCTACAATCCCCTGCATTTGCTTACCACTCCTGCAATTATAGGCAGCGACAATTTCCCAACAACAAAGAACTACAAAGCCTGCCACATTATGGTCACATGAATCATATCCATGACATAGTCTCCAGAGTAGTAAAAGCACACACCTGCTTACAAGCACCACTTTCCCTTTAAAATAACTTCCATTAGGAGAACATTGCAAAGCCTCTCTGCTAGTTTTTCTGTTGACGAATCCAAGCCTGTTTGAATGCTTTGTTGGATTACAGGGAGACAGATCTGAATATAGTTGGCATAACAAAGGAATGAGATGTGCTCCCAAATAATCATGACTAATGATAGCATGTACAGTAATATTAGACTAAATACAGGACCTAGTGTTGATTTTTGAGGTACTCCGTAGCCATTGCTTGCGACGGTGGAAAAGAAAGTGCCTAAGTTAACCTGTGACTAAGATCAAACTAGAACCAGTTGTACACTACCCCTTTAAGCACCACTGCGTGCTCAAAGTGTTCAATATGGATCTTTTGTTTGAAAGTTGATTAAATTCTCTTGATGGAGATTGAGTGTTTTTGCAAAGAGGCTACATTTTTTAAACAGAAACAGAGGCGGCATTTAAACAGACATTTATAATGGATAACACACTGGGACCCAATACGTGTGTTTTATTCAATGTGCTCTACGGATCATAGATGTGTTTTTACCAGTGCTTGAAGAGGAAAAAAGGAGAAAGTGCCAGTACTCCCCTTGTTCACACATTGGCCGGTATTGGCTAATCATTAAGTATTACGTTCTGAACAAAATATACTAGGACATGTCAGTGATATTCACAACATAAATTTATTTACTCAAAGGGACAACCATTTGCCAAACTATTAATTTTGTAATATTATATAAAAAATATAATAATTTAATAATCTGTATTTTACTATAGTGATGTAATAATATAATAACGTATGATACTATATACTATTCGTTGAATTATTATTATATTATGTACGCGTGTGTTAATTGAAAATTTGTTGCATTTCGACACCTTATTCAGAGATACATGTGCATACTCAGTTCGCAAGGAATTGTGGGTGCTAACAGATGCTTAGCTGTAGGCTCGGTATTTAGGAATGGCAACTCAGGCATAGTTACAACAACCATATATACAGGAATATTCTGATGCCTGTGCGCATATAAACATCGTATTCGGAATATGGCTGCAACCCGAATATAGACCTTAAATGAAATTTGATGTGTATGTAAACGTCGTCACTGTCTGACTCACGTGTTTTCTTTGTGCCCTTTTGGAGCCAGGCCAACATTATTGGCACTAACGTTACTTAGCATTAATGTTCTGTTACTTAGATCAGCATTAACGTTATGTTACATAACGGATAATAGACTAGCATTAATGTTTTTTATTTGTGAGAAGTGAAAAGTACACAAGAAAAAGTCAAAATATAGAACTGCTGGTACTGCATACCAATGAGTACCGGTTCCCACTTCCAGCACTGTTTGTTTTGACAAAATATTTATATGTGTGTTATCTTCTTCTGAAAAAATGACTCCTCTCTATCTAAATTAGTTGTGGGTTAGAGCCTTGTTAGTTTTTCCTCCCCCCAAAACTCACCAGCCTTCCTCAGGTATTAAAGTGATCGGATGAGCTGACACAATCCAAACTGCTCTGCAATTTTGCATGTTCCCTTACATTAAAAATAGAGCACTTCTGAAGATGATTTGTCATACACTGCAACATAAATGAGATTTTCCACAAAGTTTGATAAATCATTTGAAATTAAGTTTGATCAGTCACCTGCATATTTGAACTAAATGCTGTTTGTTTAACAATGTGTTATGATAAGATGGCAGTTTGCTGATTACTGATATTAAGATTTTAGAGTGAAAAAACTTACCATAAAACCCCAATCCAATGAAATTCAAATGAACAAGTCCATCCATCCATCCATCAATCCATTTTCTACACCACTCGTCTTGGTGAGGGTCGTGGTCAAATAAACTAGTCAAAATGTAAAACTAAAGCTATAGTATAACACTTGACCATAACTGTATTTTTGTTTCTTTTTTTTAAAAAACAATGTTCCACAAACACTTATTGAGCTTTTTTCTGGACTTCATGTTACTGTGAATATTAGAAAGCCTTCATAGTTTCAAAAGCGTTTAAACTATAGAAGGTTCTTTGCAGCATGTCACAGACATGAAAGTGGTCATTTAGGCTACTTACTACCTGTGGCTTACAGAAATGACTGTGAAATTGGGTGTATTTATGAAGGCAAATGAACCATAATTGCTTTTCCTGTTTGTCTTTGAGTCGTGACATGCTTACAAGCCAAACAGTGATTTCCTCTTCTCGCCTTGGTTTATAGGAAATGTTGGGATGAATTTAATGTACAATTTACAGTAGGAAATTTTCATCCACCCGCCAGAAGGCTACAAATATTTTGGCTCATACCTGGGGCATCCCAAAATCCCTTTCTATTTCTATCTGCCTTGTTGACAAGTTAAAGAAAACATGTGGCAAGTGTGGCTTTTGTGATGCTCTGAGAAATGACTGGTACATTTTTTTGGTCAGTCGGAACTCTTCATGAATGCTGAAGTCAGCCACCCATCGTTCAAATAACTAAGGGTTATGTTCTGTCACTGTACTATCCATAAACTCCAAAATCATGCCTCTTAGGCAAAATACGCTAATGAATCAAGAAACCAAAAACACATAAATGCATCCCTGCTTTCCATCTCAACGTCTGTATGTTTACACAGGGACCTTGGCAGACTTCTACAGGAGTAAAGCTTAACATGATGCTGAAAGGTTTCAAAGGTTATAAAATATACTGTTACTTTGTTGAAAAAAGAAACCACAGGCACTGGAAATCTTATATCCTGGGAAACCAATCAAATCGTTCTGGTTATCGATGGGATACGGAAAAGACTAGAAGACACATTTATTCCCTCATTGTCATTCCAGGTCATTAAAACGTTCTTGCCTGTTGTGCGTCTGTCTGGCGTCACTTGTCTGTCTTCTGAGGAAAGGCAGACTGTTTATGAATGCAGTGGTGCATACCTGATTAAATTGTGATGGTTGTAGAAGAGCCAAAATATGATTTTAAGACCTAGCGCTGCACACCACACTGTAATGTCCTTGATATTTAAGCAGGATATGGTCACTCGCTTATTTTGATTTTGTCTTCCCTCTGCCCAGGAGAAGCTTGCTTTGGATTCATATACTTGAACTAATTTGATTATAATAATATCCATGACAGAGGATCTACTGTGTCTCCATTAAAAAAAAAAGATAATAAGTAATAATTGTTTGTATAATTTATTAATCATGCAGGTATTGTGCTATGTTTATTGTGTCGAAACAAATGGACGTAACTGAGAATTTGATGATCGCTCCAACACTAATATTAGCTAAAGGTCAAATGGGTATCGCAATTGTGTTTTGCTCTAAACACAGAAGCAAGCTCCTTGAAATCCAGCTGTTCTGTAGATGCCAAACCGGTGTGCCAGTTGAACGGTTCGGAAATGTAAAGCCAAAACAACGCAGAACCCTGAGTTTTTTTTTATCCAGCAGATTTGACTGGATAAAAAAAAGAGCCTGTATCATTACACCTCTCATTCACAGCTTCAGATTGGTCTTATCAAGTACTGAATGTACTGAAACATAATTGCTCATGGAGACATTTACATTGCATTTATTCATTTAGCAGACGCTTTTATCCACTTACAAAAGAGGAAATACAAGCAAAGCGATCCATCAAGCGGAGAACAATACAAGTAGTGCTACCATATAAGATTGTTAATTGAGTTCTAGAGAAGCAAAGTGTGCAGAGTAGAGGTGTAAGAGTTGATGTGAGTACAGAATTTATTATTATTATTATAAAAAAAGTGGTTTGGGACAAGTTAGGGCTTAGTTACTGTAAGTGTTCATGGATGAGTTGGGTCTTTAACCGTTATTTGAAGATAGTGACAGATTCTGTGGTCCGGATTGAGGTTGGAAGTTCATTCCACCATTGAGGGACAGTCAGTTTAAAGGTTCTGGAAAGGGACCTCATGCCTCATTGAGTAGGCACTGTTAAGCGTCGGTCGTTAACTGATCGCAGATTGCGTGAGGGAACGTAAGCCTCAAGGAAAGTGTTGAGGTAGGGGGGTGCTATTCCAGATAAAGTCTTTACATCAGCATCAAGGCCTTGAATTTGATGCGGGCGGCTACAGGAAACCAGTGGAGGGAGATGAAGTGGGGTGTGACATGGGTTCTTTTGTGCTGGTTGAAGACGAGGCATGTTGCTGCATTCTGAATCCTCTGAAGGGGTTTGATGGAGCTGGCTGGGAGGCCCGAGAGTAGTGCGTTGCAATAGTCCAGTTTTGAGAAGACAAGAGCCTGGACTAGTAGCTGTGTAGCCTGGTCAGTGAGATAGGGTCTGATTTTCTTGATGTTGTACAGAATGAACCTACAGGAGAGTGACTTTGTTGAAATATGGTCTGTAAAGGTCAAGTGGTCATCGAAAGCCACCCCAAGGTTTCTGCCTGTCCTGGTTGGAGACTTACAACAAACATTCACTTCAAAACACTCTTTAAGAAAAAACACATTTCTTTGAAACATCGACATATATTGAAAGAGGTCAAACTGATAGTATGTAATCTCACAGCTTGATAGGTTAGGGGTGGGACTGAATATTGCTATTGCAAGATAAATGAAAATATATATAACCTGATGTCACGATTTCTACTTGAGACAACGCTGCAGTTTGCAGCATGCTCGGAAAACCGAAGCGCATGCACATGCACAAGCCAGATGTACGAGCACGTTGCGAACGCACGCTTTTCGGTCTGCAATGACAGTGAACTTGTTTACAAAGGACACGTGCTTTTGTTATGGTTATGTTCTATCTCTGCACCTGTTTTGTCACTGGTTGTTTCCTGAATGTGTGTCAATTGTTTTCAGATGTCCGTGGTTACCCATGATTACGTTAGTCATTTAAACCCTTCGTGTCTGGCGTAATATTGAGTTTAATCATTACCTAGCGGTCCTCGGCTCTCGGTTCATGGTTCATGGTTCTGACCTCGTTTCTTGTTTCCTCGTTTTGATTCCAGCCTAGCCCTGTTCATGCCCGTTTGCTGATCGCATGACCTTTTGCCTGTTTTGACCACGCCTGTGTTTCACGATTTGGATTTGTCTGCCTATCTCTCTATTAAAAGTTTACCGCACTTGCATCCGTCCTAATCTCCATTATATTCCGCTACATGACATATGATATACAGATTTCCTGGTCACACTTTATGTTACTTTATTTATTTATTTATTTTGGCTTTAATTTGTCATCAATCTCTAGCTTATTATATTACAATTCTCTTTTGTTTTACTGTCACTTTGTATTGTATTTTGCCTTTTTAAAATGGCAAAAAAAAAGAAAAAAAAAAGTATATTCGAATATGTGAAAGCATCAGAACACACATTTCTATTCTTTCATTTTTGGAAGAAATAATTCAAAACACATTTTCCACTTTTCCTTCATGGCCGTGGTCTATTGCTTCATTTTAGCGTATGAAAAAATGGCAGGGGAAAAAATTATTTTCTCAAATGTAATTTTTATTAGCCTTTATTTGATAAGTTTTGATTAGTCTCTTGCATGTTATTAGTGTACATTTCACCATCACCATTTCATATACAAGCAATTGCATATCACGTATCAGGTCACAAATTGTCATGTATCAGGGAAGGAACTCTGGACTTCAGTTCCCAGCAGCCACTGCACCGTACTCATCAGTCACATGACCACCTGTACCTGAATCACTTTCCGGTTAACGAGCATTCTTATACAGTATATAGCCACTGTTTGCACTGCTTTCTTGTCTTACATTAATCTTTCTATGCCTCGTCGCTGTAGCCGTGTTTTTGTTCCTTTGTTTATGTTTAATCCTTGCCGCAGTGTTTTGCCTCGTGTTATAGTGTTTTCTGTATGTTGTGTGTTTCTTTATTAAAACCCTATTTTCTGCAGCTGCATCCGTATCCAATTTTGTATCATGACAACAAATTATATACATTTGAAGTTAGTGGACATTTTAATGATCAATTTCAAAGGTCTGATGTTCTTCATAACAACGACACAAGTACAGTGAATGAAAGCAATTTGAATAGACTTTGAAAGGTTGTAAATAAAATTCTTATGTTTCATACAAGTAATTTTGAACATGTTTGTATGAGTATTCATTCATTCATTCATTCATTCATTCATCTTCAAGAAGTGCTTTATCCTGGTCAGGGTTGCAGTAGATTCGGATAATATGCTGGTAACACTGGGTGCAAGGCGAGAGAATTCATCTTGGATGAATTCACTTTTTACAGGTCAGTGTTTAGTAGCTTTCTTACACAACACTGTTGTGTTGTCCTGTGTTCATGGTTCTGCGTATTTGGTGTACTTGAGTATTTATCGTTCTGCATATATTGTTCTGTGTATTTATTGTCCTGCACACATCTCACACTGCTGTGTTTTTGCACTTTATGTAGTCATGTGTACTGTTGCCCTGCGATGGATTGGCACCCTGTCCAGGGTGTACCCCGCCTCGTGCCCGATGCTCCCTGGGATATTCTCCAGGTTTCCCCGTGACCCTGAAAAAGGATTAAGCGGTATAGAAGATGGATGGATGGATGGATGGATGGATATGTATTGTTATGCATCATGGTACTGGAGAAACCACATTTCGTTCCAATGTGTACAAGCTATATAAAGGTATGTAGGACAATAAAAGCTCACTTGACTTGACTTGGATGGGACGTCAATCCATTGCAGGGCTCCATACACACACACACACACATTCAAATAAGTGTAAGTCCAGATAACTGCATGTTGTTGAACAGTGGGAGGAACCAAGAGAACACCCACAAAAACATACTGTAGGGAGAACATGTGAAACTCTGCACACATAGTAACCTGAGCTCAGGATGTAAGCCAGGACTACTCACTGCGCCACCATGCCACCCTTGTAGGAATATGTAATCATGAAGTAGGTCCAAGGCTACATCAACTTAACAAAACTAGAAGAGGAGGGCAGTGGTTGTTATTATAGAGAGGTATAACATGATCTGTCTCTCAAATTTGAATATAATTTGTACATTAATTTCCTTGACAGATAATTTTATCCAAACGGGCTTGCAGTGCATAATCACTTCTCTGTAGGTAAAGACAAAATACTCTGATAGAGAGGTGGACTATACTGTTTACAGATTGGTTTAAATGGTTTGCTTTACAACTTTTGGAAAGGCTTTTATTTCAGTGTCAGTTTCAATTCTTGCTTGAGAGTAGAATAATAGAAATGTTGTGTCTTGATGGTTTCACACATCCAAACGCCTGTCAAAGAAAAATTGGATTACTATGAGGTCTAATGTTTTTTTTTTTTTTTTTTTGTCGCTTTTTTTAAGTTTGGAAAATGGTAACCAACATTGACTGAGATTTTTCATTATAGCGTCTAGTTCCAAAAATTTACTGTGGCATATTTCATGATCATTTAATGAAGCCCATTTTAGTTTTCAGATTGAATTAAGATACAGAATTTAGATCCGCTTAAGGACTGTATGACAGCTTATGAATAAAACACTACTAGTGTACTTTAAAGCTCAAAGACGAGTGGGGAAAATTGCATTTGCTTCTAGGGCACTGATTAGCATAACGGAATTTGCAAAAATATGAATATATGATTTCGACTGAGACAGGTTGGCCCCTGTCATTCAAACCCGGACATCCCTTTCTGTAGCCACAGATCCTTTTGTTTTATGTTCATCTGTTCCTAAACTCTTCAGGATGACATAAGGAATGTGTGCATTTAATCATGTTTTTGACAGCTCGGGACTGCGCAAAAGAGGATGGTTTGTTCTTGCGAGTCGCAATGGCTGTGGGTCCATGTTTGGCTTGGACTCCAATGAATAACATTGTATGTGGAAAGGAAATTAAAAATGCAGGGTTGTAATTTACAGGAGAGTGGAACTGATTTAAAGCAGCCCCTCCCTTTTTTCTTGCCGCTGCTCTTCCAAAGGCTTCCAAATGTGCCACAGCTGAGAGAGAACTGAGCTTTCTTGTGTTGGCAAAAACAAGAAAGTTGAAGCTGTCAGTTCTTTTTCCATGCCAAAGCGTGATGGCACAAGGTAAACGATTTATGAAATCCAAATGCCTCGTGCGTCGGACTGAACTGACTTACACTGATTTAGCACATTTTACGCATTGAAGAGCAACATAGAGAATCTGTCATCGCTGGAAAGCTGAATGCACATTTAACAAAGTGTGTGATGTCTTATGTGACTCATACTGTGTTGAAAAAAGTTGGAAAGTCATCACATTGGCCCATCGCTTTATCTACATGTCCAAGTACAGTAAGATCATTTGCATGTGTTTAATTTATACTCGAGAAGTCTGAAGAGTTTTAAAGCCTGGCGCTGGTAGTGAAGTACTGTGAGCCAGATCGTAGCTTTCCCGAGAGTGTCTGGTACTTTTTGTCAGAACCGTTTACTTTCATAGACAGAGGCAATTTGAATGACATTGCATCAGTCCTGTTACAACCTTCAAGATTCTGAGCCTTGTGGCCAGATAAGTGTACAATAAGTAGAGCACACTCCATGAGAAATTTAGGGGTTAAGTCATTTCCAACAAAACAAACAGTGGCAGTGGATTCTGCATCATCTGCCCTCCAGATTGCACGATCACTTGTTTGTCAGAGGTCGAACGTGATCAACTGCATCAACATAACCTTTGTATCAGAAAAATAGCCAATTAGTGCATTACACTGGCTGCATGATATGCATGATATTCAGGCTGGTATTAGTAGGAGTGCTGTAAAGGGAGTTGGGACATTCTGAACAGACGGGGAACAAATATAGTCCAGGAGAACGATTATCTGAGGCACCTGCCAGGGAGTATTCGTATTTAATAGTATTTATAAGGCCACTCAGGCAACATGTCATATTCATCAAGTGCTACTTACCATGATTTATTATTATTCACAATAGCCCCAAGGCCTGTATTTCCTCCAATATCACTGTGACTGACCAGAAGATGGCAACA
Organism: Ictalurus punctatus; assembly: GCF_001660625.3. NCBI lineage: Eukaryota > Metazoa > Chordata > Actinopteri > Siluriformes > Ictaluridae > Ictalurus > Ictalurus punctatus. Next base: position 6,422,521 of record NC_030440.2, read on the forward strand.
TTGCTCAAACATGACAGTATCTCCCCAGACTTCATTATCGAAAGCTTAAACTTTCCCCACTTGCTTTCATGTCATTTAGAGATGAGTTATGTGAGAAGCAAGGGTGTCTGTACAGACTGACTTGGGGCAGCGGCACGATACATACACACATGACAGCAGTTTACAAACACTCAAGACATTTTGTGATAAATATTTGAAGCACCGAGGGCCGTCAGCGGAGCTCACAGCTCGGAAAGATGCAGTAGGCGTATCCATGTCCGCAAAATAAAACCCACGTGATTGCAGTGGGGTGGGGGGCTGTTACAGGGCAGTGTGGTAAGCTAATGAGATGGATGAAGTGGCAACTGAACTGTTTGCGTAGGACAAACACAAGACGGGGGTCTGCTTCTAATGATGGCGTGGAAGACGCTAGGCCTTCGGGGTCGTGCCAGAGGAATTTTCCTAAAAACACAGACCTCTTACCGAGCCCAAGATAGACAGAAAAAGAGCGAACAGGCAAAAGTGAGGACCCTCCAGAGAGCAGTGGATTTTTTTTCCAGCAGGGCTTGGCGTGTGCTCATGGCGCCGGCATGGGTGTTAGCTGACGAGAGGCCGTCATTCACAGTTGATGCAGCGAACCCTCACGTTGTTGCTGTGCTGTGCTGTGTGTGTGATTGTGTGTGTGTGTGTGCAATGGCTCAGGATGTGCTGACTTGCAGGAAGGAGACAGTTTCAGTGGGAGGTCACTGAAAATAATGCCAGCTCCTCCATTTCAGCTTAGAAGATGGCACTTTTACTTAAATTCTTGTTTTTCATGTTGCAACACCGGTATCACAAAAAGATACGGTTAATTCTATTTTTTGTTTATAATGATTACCGGGACATTTCGCCAAATCGATGCTTTCAATGGAGACAGAACACACGCTCCTTCCTTTCAAGTCCTCAGCGAACAGCATTTACAAAATGATTATGGTCTTAAGCATGCCACCCCTGGTGCACACACTCTATCTCTCACATACATTACACAAACAAGCGCTCATGTTCCTTTATATCACGATGACAGGTCTTAGGAGGATTAGAGCACGTTGGTGTAGGCCTGCAGTACCTGGGTTTCCTTTAGGGTCTTCTCTGCACACTATTCCAGGTTGTTTGACTTTACGGCTGCACTAAAGATCATGTTGGGAAGCTGCCTTCTCCTTTCACTGGGGTAACAAAGGATTTTATTTACATCTGCCTCACAGATAAAGAACAGAGTCTTAAAGTTAGGATTTTAAATTGTTTGTGGATAAAGAGTAAGCCATGCACGGATGTTTACCTTGCTATAGTGTAATCGCAGAGAGCATCAAAAGGAAAATTGCAAAGAATGCTTCAGAATGAGTAAAGAAATTGACAGGTTGTATATGCGTGTTTCAAATATTGTGCATATTCCGATATTAGTTAAATTACTACAATATAGTGTGAATTGGTGGATTAGTTTGCGCTGTAATCTGGAAGCTGTGACTGACCCAAATACATAATAATCTTAGAAAGCATATTGTACATAAGTTAAATATGTTCAGTGATCTGAAGGATAGGATTCAATTGTATTTATTTCTGCGTTCCTATATGATGGAGCACAGAAGCTTGGTAACACTACTGAAAGTGAAACAGATCAGACCCTATAATAACACATCAAGCCTCAGATTTTATGGTGTAAACGTTCCAGGGACTGTGAGAGCGCCATGATGCTTGTTTGAGTTTGAATTTGTTCTTTTTCAGATCCTTTAATTAAAAATATCTGAACAGGCACAAAAGAGTAACCAAGAAAAATAATCCCTGAAAGGCTAAGCTACACAGACTGTGTGTTCATTAGCTGCGGAGAAATTCGATGGTTTCATTAATTAGCTTTTGGCCTACCCGCTACTCTAGAGTGACAGGTCAGAGTAGTCACCGGAGGACTGTCTGATTCCATGCCAAGAGTGCAGTAGCTTGTGTGTGTGCGTGTGTGTGCGTGTGTGTGTGAGAGAATGATTTATGAAGCACTCGATATGTGAGGGAAGCACTATTCAGAGAGCTGTATTTTTCATCCATGTTGCACATATGTGAGAGATTTGCTGCCCAAACCTCCTGAGACATCATTTATCCTTTATCATAAGCATGTTGATAACATCCTCCTGAGCACACTAGACAAATATCTACAGGAGTTCTGGCAGAGGTTAGCTTCCTACAGTACAGGGCAGGGCAAGAAACATAAATAAGAAGTCAGTGTTTAGGTCTGCTTTTATTCGTTTATAATCCAAGGATGTTAAACAGGAAGTAATAGTGTGGACAATTTCCTTCCTCTACACACATTGAGACTGTTCCTTTATTGTCCAGTGGGATTCTGTGTTCTGGGTTTATTTCTTCAATGTTTCCCGGGACCTGAGAAAGTCTGTCGAACAGTGTGTTCAGTTAGGTATGCAAAAAGGAGTCGTTATGGGTAGGATAGCAAATAATGAACAATCTGGCGAAAAGACAGAAGGCGAAATATAGGACAAGACAATATAAGAAATATAAATATAAGCAATTAAGAAATATAAGTACAAGTTAAAAGCAATAATTTAATGATTGATTAATCATTAATCATTAATCATTAATCATCAATAATCATTAATCATTGATTAATGAGCTAAAAGAAAAAGATTTAGAGATCTTACTAATGTGGTCTATTACTGATATGACTTATAAATACGATATCATTATGGTACTGAAGAGGTCTGGCAAGTGCACTATTACTATAGCTCAACCTGGTAAACACCCACACAGCGGTCCAGAGTGAAATATGTGCAAAAAGGAATTTGGCAACAAGAAGTAAACATTATTTTAACCAGCACCAAGCTGAAAAAGCACTCTGTGCTACCTTTGCTTTACTATTCAACGAGACTTTTCTAATTAGAACAAATCTAAAACAGAGGAGCTGTTTCTGTGTCCAGGACAGGAGGAAGATGTTCCAGCTACAGGTGTCAGCGGGATCATGGTGGCTGTTGCCCTAGCAGGCTGTATAATTAGTGTGCTCTTTAATGATGTGAATATTCCTGCAAGTAAAGCTGTTATTAACTTCAATATTTCATAACCCAACTGGTGGGGGAAAAAAAAGCTATTAGATTCTTAGGAAACAACATTCACTATAACAATATAAATGAACCCCTGAAGAATGTTTTTTCTAAGAGTGCAAATAGGATTATAAATGTACTTTATGACGATTATACTGTGACCAAACCAGAAAGAAAAACATATTGTTGAAATCAGTACCTTGAAATGAGAACATTATATACAGTGGGGTATAAAGGTCTGAGAGCACTAGTGAAAACAGTTCTATTTTGCATTCTTTTCTAATTTAATACAATACATTTTGTTATGTTCAAATAACACAGTGAAATTATATTATTGACAACTTGAGTGAAAAGTAGAATCTTTGAAACATTTACCGGAGTTTCTTAGTATTTGGTTTGTCCTCTTTTTCTCTTTAATGACATCTTGCACTCGAGTTTCTGCAAAAAAAACAACAACTTATGATCCATTTCAGATCAAATCCATCGGAGTTTCTCCTTCAATAGAAGAGATTAGACATGAGGAAACGCTGACCTTTTGTACACAACAATTAACATGATCAATATCACATATTTTAAATAGGGACCTAGAAATAGAGTATAATCTTTAATATGAAATATTCACAATATTGAACATTTACTTTCTTTGTCTTAAACTGTTTATTTACAATTTTAAATGAATTTTTTTTTAAAATCCCAGATTTTCAATGTGATCTCAGACTTTTGGACCCCACTGTATGTTCTATCTGACTTTTTGACAACAAGTTAATATTTACATTCCACTCATTGTTGTCAAAAATCAGATACAACTTTATATATATATATATATATATATATATATATATATATATATATATATATATATATATATATATATATATATATATATATAAGTTGTATCTGATTTTTGTGTATGTATGTATGTATGTATGAATATAATTATTTCTACTTTGACTTTATTGAGGTCCATGTCTGAAGCGCAATACCTTAAAATGACAAAATTGTCAGATAAAATTTGATACTATTATATAATGCATACGTTTCATAAAGTTATATTTAGAAATAATTTTAATCTGAAAATACTAGATTAAAAATTGAGGCTATGATTTTGCAACTCATTCTCCTCTGAACTTTCTGATCCTGAAACACAAGGTCTTTTACATTTCCAAATGCACTAAAATTGTTACAATTTTACTGTATACATGCCTCTTTTACAAGAAATAGTTGAAACCACAAATTGCTCAGAACAATTCCAATACTTTTAGCGTTCACCACTTTAAAACTGGGCCGCTGCAAGATTATAAATACTGTTTGATAGCTCTGTCATTACACCCTGAGTGGAGAGGAGGGGGTCAGCCATCTTGTGGCATCATGGCAGAATGGCTCTATTTGATGTGGGCGGCTTCTTTGAGCCTCCATGCCACAAGTTTCTGTACACTGTAAGAGGCAAAAAAATACATATCGACACTAATAAAAACACACTCACGTTACTCAGCTCTGCTGTCCTCACGCATGTGCATGTTTATACACCACACACAAAGACACAAACAGTGACTGCTGATGAGACACGTACCTCTCTGACAGCATCAGCACACTGAAATTATGCAGTCAAGTCTTGCATGTCTGTGCATTTATGAATAGCACCTGATTGTATATTTGCTCAGCAAACATGAGAAAAAATAACTACAACAAGCCATTGTTGTAGTTATTTATATATCTTCACTGAATGAAATAGAGACTCAGTCTCATGTTCCATCCCCGATGATCTCTGTCCCATATGAGCAGCACATCAGATTATTTGGTCTCTGGTCACATGGTGCCAAATGCAAAGCAGTGGTCATGTCCGGCTGTCACGTTTTCTACAGAAACAGTTAAGCACACAGCTGAGCTCTGACCTCTGTCTTCTTAGTCACTGTGAGTGGGAGCTGGAGGTCAGAGCAGGAGTTGATGCCAATGGCTGCCTCTCATAGGTTGTTATTGTCTAGACTGAGCAACTCTTCCAGTAAACAGGCTCTAGTTGACGATTTATGAGGTCAGCATTGCTCTGGCTATAACAGTCCACACAGCAAAAGCAAAAGATCTTCGTCTGACTCCTTTTTTCCTTCCGATGTGAACATGTGACGTTAAGATGACCGAGTTGACTCAGCGTTTTCCTTGTGCCTTGATTATAGTTGTTGTTTCCAGAATTGGGATATATAGTTTTGCATTTTGGAATGTTGGTAATATAAAAATAAATAATAAAAAAACCCTCTGTGCTTGTGAACCACTCATTTTGCTGCTTTTTTAATGGAAAAAAAAAAAAACAACCCTTGCCATAGTCTATTGATGTAAACCATATAATATTCCTATTAGATGCTACTTTAAGGCTTGTCTCATATAAAATGATAGATTTGAATGCATTTGAAAATGGTAGATGGAATCAAAACTAAATATTCATCACAATTTCTAAAGACGCTATTAAAAGTACAACCCCATATAAACACGGCCGCGTAACAGTGAAAGCAGCAGCCCCCTTCTCATATACAGAAGGCCCATTTACTTTTTTTCTAAACATTCCCATGTGAGCATGCACACAGAGCCAGCAAGCAAATGAGAGGTTAGTATGGAGATCTGAGAGGTCCTGCAGCAGTGATTGATGGGATGCCGGAGGACAGAGAGGTTTTGCCGCTGACAGAGAAAGCTCATCCACAGATCACAGAGGCCAGAGCTACTCTGGCTGTTCCACAAGCCAGGCTGCGGTGAGCATGAGAGAGATCTGCCCCCATCTCATTATTCATCCAGCTTGGTGTGCTCCTACATATTTCAGCTCTTTATGGATGAAGACGAGCTTCTAGAGTGGTAACCTGGCCACCATATAAGTCACAGGATAATGAAGTAATCTGCTGAGGTACTGTAACAAAGGCACCACGGAATGATTAGAGAGAAACATGATATGGAGACCTTTTAGCCTAGTAATATGTCTATTGCTTATTGCTGTTGACTATAATTATTTATATTCACTGTAGGCTGTAACCAGAGCTGGTGACTTAAGTTCAAAAGATTTTAAATGGAGTAAGGTACTTAAGTTGATTTTCTAGCAGCTCATTCAGATTTCTATGACCTGTGTGTAGTTCACACTTCGAAGGTCGTCTTCTCAGTTTGGTAACCTGTCGATTCCCACCCACCATCACGTAAAGCACAACTTCTATCAGCCAGGGTGTGTGTTGGCTAACACATGCTGCATCATATAGTAGCATAACACACTCTTCCACATACATGAGCTCATAGAAACCCTAGAGTGGCTAGTGCTGCTGTGATTGACAGTGCACTGTATAACATCCTTACAGAGTATAGCCAATTTTGTTCCCTTCGCTCCAGGCCACTGTCATGATTCAAACCTGTGACCTCCTGATGATATAGTAAATACTTTTCTGTTGTGCCACTTTGGAGCCCTTATTATATTGTGCTTTTAAGTCACAAACTAAATTGTTTATTTATAAAATAACAAGAGTGCTATTGTCTTCTCTTCGTCCAAGCTCCACCTTTGGGAATAGATTGTTCTTTTAATGAAAATTGTAATTAAATATTAAACCACTGTCGTTCGGTGGTTACTCGGTTTTTTCAGTTGCTGAGTTTTTACCAGTAGTAGCTTGGTTTGTAACATCTAACTATTTCTACGGTACGTTCATTCATTTTGCCCACTAGTTCTAGCTAGTTGGTTGAGGTTTAAATTACTGTAGATAAGTAACATTCTTTTAAAATATTTTTAGTTACTGGAATGGTTTTTATATTTCTCTTTGTTAGATTTTTGTGACATTTCGGCACTATCTGTGTCTGTCGAATTACAGGATCACTACTTATAGTGTAGTCAAAAATTAAAATGTATTAAAAAACGTCTTCACAGCCAAATGGTGAGCAAATGAAAGAAACTATATTATGTTAAAACATAAAGCCTGTTATACTATACAGTATTCTTTATGAGTGCATGTCTACTAGTCTGTGTAGCTGTTGTTTACAGCCTCTTTTTGATGAAAAAGCAACAGTCTGCAATAAAACTTCCCCCTGAATCCCCTTTTCTTTTTGTCGTCAAAGTATCAGCAGTATGCATCAAGCCCCATTGCCAGCTTTTCGGTTTCCTCCCACCTCCAAAAACATGCTGGTAAGTGATTTGGCTACCCTAAATTTCCCCTAGATGTGAATGAGTGTGTAAATACATGTATGCGTGGTGTCCTGCAATGGACTGTCATCCATCCAGCATGTTTTCCCACCTCAAACCCAGTGTTCCTGGAATAGGCTCCAGAACCACTGCGACCCTGACCAGGAAAAGCAGAAAAACAGTTATGGAAGATGAATGAATGGATCTAAACAAAGTATAAAACCATTTTCCAGATATTATTAATATATGTTTGACTTAGCCTCGTAAAGCCAGATGTTCATGACCTTCAGCACTGCTGAGTATGCACAGGTAAGCAGAGAGGAAGTTACAATGGATTGATTTGCTGGCACCCAGGCAGGCATCTGTATCCCATCTGTGAACGTGTGTACACGTTTCCACCTGGACAAAGTCTGTGCAAGCTGTTAAAACTCCCACTCTAGCTTCCAGATCCTGCTTTTGAGGAAATGCTTCATCTGGTGTTTCTTACAACCTTACAATTTATGCTTTTTACACGTTCAAACCAAAGGAACTTTGAATGAGTTGGCACCTAATTCAACCGACTGACAGTATGTATATTTAAAAGTATATTTACTGATGGGGGATGCGAGGTGGTTTCGAGGGCAACTAAAAAGTTTGTGATGAAATTTCTAGCCAGTTTTTCTGAGTCATACATAAGAAAGGCTAGATTTATTCAAAATTAAACAATAAACTGTAACAGCCCCACAGTAACTCCCAGTAGCTGGAAAAGTGACTTAAAGAAAGCAAGCTGTATATGACTTTCTTTATAAAGTCTAGAAAGATATCAACATTAAGTATTGCATTAATACAGAGATTTCAAGTGTAGTTCAGAGTTTTAATTATAATGATAATTTGCAGTTATAGAGGCAGCTTGGTAGTGTCAGGATCTGAACTCACAACCTTCTGACCAACAGTCCAGTGCCTTTAACACTGAGCCATCACAATTGAACAAGTACAATTTCAACAGATTTTAGATATACTTAGCTACCTATACACACACACAAAAAATCACAATAATAGTTTATGCATATCTCTTGGAAGTCTTATAGAGCCATATTAGTGGAAACCCATTTAACATGGGTGGTAAGACATGGTTACATGCTCCAGAGCCAGAAGTTCTTTTCCCAAACTTGGAATGACTCGACATAATCAAGTCAGGAAAAGTTTATTCCACCAGGTATGTGATCTGATTCCAGAGAACTTCTTTTAAAAGCATGCAAATGATGACGTCATGAAAAAATCTATTTCTAACGTGGGAGAGTAGGGGGTCTGCACAGACACAAAGGCTCCTGAGGAAGGCCAGTAGTTTAACACTGCCATAACCCAGATACTATCATTCATCTCTGGGTGGTTACAATAAGTGATGAAATGCTCTAGTGGCACACTTTTCCACTTCTCATTTTTCTAGTGTACAGTACTGATAACTCTTTATTTTGCTAGAGGATATCATTGTCAACAGTGTAAGCATTGCTGTTATATTTCCTAGTACAGGACTGATGTGGCACCCAAAATTTTCATGCCCTGGTTGAGCTCATTATGCATGCCAGCATCATTTAGGGACAAGGCTACACAAGATCCACTGATATTGTTTGAGATTCTCTAGAAATCACACATGAAGATAATTAGTACAGTATGGAACAAAGCACTCTGCTTCAACTTCAGCATAAAAGGGAAATCAATATAGTCACTACACTGAATTTAAAAGAATTTCCAAATAAACAGCTTGGCCACAATTTCTTTGAACCATAAGCAGAGTGATAGTCACACTTGCTATAAAAGTTATTGCCATATGCTTGTTAAAACATTGTACGTTTTGTTTATTTTTGGGGAACCTGTGTAGTATAGGCTTGCATAATGAAAAGCAATATAAGCCGTAGTAGATGGGAATGTAAGTAGAAGTGTGGGATATAAAATGTCTATAAAATAAAAAAAAAAATAAATAAAACATAAAAAGGAAATGCCACTGTAGTGGAAAGATCTAGTAAAGTAATTGTTTATTGCGTTCTTTGAGCACAGGTGGTTTGGAAGGAGTCTGTCAGAAACTAAGACATTCTCTGGAACTCCGTGATAATCGGAGAAACCATCATTTTCTGAGCTGCACTCTTCTGCTACACTGAAGTGCAGAATACGAGAGGACTTGTTCTCTGGTACTGTTGCGTTAAATCCGTGGAGAAAACTTTTCATGCGCTGCTTGCGCTATTTGAGAAAACTTATAAGCTCTCTGGGACTTACAGAGACCAGGGGTGATTCGAACTAGTTAAAAATAACATTAACGCCCTTTATAAACAATAAAAAAAAAATACAATAATGTGTTTTTGTCACTATTCTATAATCCTCATTTTTTCATCGAATCCCCACATTTTTAAGAACTACCAAATTACACTGCATTAATACCATTGCACTAATTGAATTGAGATATTTTGATACAGAAACTAGGAAATGTATTGTTGGTGTATACATATGCAGTCTGCTTTTTACACTTATTATTAATGTATGTATTTGTTGCTTGAAGGAAATGATGTATAAATCTGTATTCAGCCTTGACACTTTTTGGAATTAATGAAACAATCACATGGAAGTCAGCTCTATAAGCCCCAATAAAGACAGAAACCAGATGCTCAATGAAGAACATCCTCTCACTAGAGGCTGCTCATTTGTTTTTATTGCCTATTAAGTGAAACACCTCATTTATCAATGTCAGTGTGTGCACAAAATGATAGCTGTCCTCATGTAAATCAGTTAATCTGACGAATGGCTCGGAATTAAGTGGCTGCTTTCTTATGAAATGCGCACTCTGTCAGTCTGCTGCCCCTGCTAAACCACCCACGACCGGGGCGTTTTTCTTGCTGCAGCTGAGCAGCGTGAACTCACTGACAACAGTGTGAAACAGAACTGATTAGGCACAGAACAAGCCCTGTTTCCCACCACATAAACCAACCCTCGGTGTAGGTGCTAATACCGGGCTCTTCATCAACCTCACGCAGTAGTCTGGATTGGCTTTATATGGTATGGATTAGTGTTCAAGCCACTAATCTCCTTTGCTGGGAAGGAATAAATGATATGATCAGTTTAATGAGGAGAAAATAGTGCAGTGCTCTTCGTCTAATTAATGCATACATTTGGAAAGATTGCGTAATGGGAGTTTAAAACCAATTAACAAAAAAAAAAGTGGTTTTAAACAACATTAACAGATTGCCTTACAATAAAAAAGGCACACATTTATGAGACATAGCATGTCATACCATGTGCAATTACACCACATATTTAATATATTTAAAGGGGGGAAAAGACTTGCGTGTAAAGGTTTAATTACTCATTCGTCAACACATTATTTTTTACACTGACATACACTGTGGAAAATGACTAAAAGCAATGGAAATGAATAGGAACTTGTCATCGACCATTTCAATTAGACTGAAAAGTATGCTTAATGTTGAACCAATGCTTTCCATAACATTCAGCTGATTTCTGTTGGAACTAGTGGTCTTCCCTAAACCAAACCATAAAAGCCACAAGTTTTCACAAATATCAATAAAATAGCCTTTCACCTTTTACTTAGCTTTCTTTGTGAAAGAATAGTCTGATTGTGCTGCACTCTTCATCTGCTTGAGAATTGGTTACGTTTTGTTTTCCTTTCAGTATTTGTTATTTTCAGTGAAACTACCAAGCACCATAAGTAGCCTAAGACTCTCTGCTGTGGTCTGACGGGGCCAGGAAAAAGCCACCGGAGCCAGACGAATAAAAAGGAAAAAGCAGAGACGCCGGCGTTCGCCTCCCAATCTGGATCCTGTCAGAGTACATCAAGGGAACACCCGCAATGCAATCTCCAAAACGGCTCTCTCCCCTCAACCATACGTGTCTCACTGTCAAGGCGACTGAACCATCGCCAAGTCTCAAAAAAGGATGTTTTTTTCCCCCCATTTATTTATTCTTCCTCTCCCACTTGTGTTGGAATTGACCCATATGGATGGGGATCAATTGGGTATGATATGGTAATTGTGCTGTCACTTCCAATTGTCCTGTGATAAAGAGAGAAAGGAAGCAGAAATGAGAGATAAAGACATTCTAAACTTTCCAGAACTGGCTTTGCAAAAAAGATATTCACGTATTTTATTACCTGAGTGCAAGAATGTAATTCTTATTACTGAATTACTAAGCCTTCACTGCTTTCTTAGTAACTATTTTATCGGTCTCTGTTACAGTAACTGCCCCTGCAGTGCTAAAGATTTGAAATGTGTCACTATATGAACAGAATTAAATCATTCATTTATTCATTCAGTCATCTTAAGGAACCACTTTATCCTGGTCAGAGTTGCAATGGATCTGAAGCCTATCCCAGGAACACTGGGCACAAGGAGAGAAGTACATCTTGGACATCCATCACAAGGCACCCAAAGTTAAATATTCTGACATACAAAGGTAAAAAAGGAGAAGAAGAAAAAATGAAATATAGTATTTGCACAGTAGCCAGTAGGAACACGTCCATGTTTGGGTGATTTGGCCTGTGCACAGGTTGGATTTGTTTAACCCTGAATGTCAGCCTGTGCAGTTTAGAGCATGTTGGCAGGTAATGTCTACCAGATGGATAAAGAAATCTGTTGAATAGAAAGACAGACCAGGAGAGGAGATTTCAGATCTACTTATGAACTGTGATCTATATAAATCATGCATTATTGACAGCATATCCCTTTAAAACAGGCCTTGAGGAAATTAGTTCTATAAAATAAACCCTGCTTTGTAAATAAATTTGTTGATTAAAACAGGCTGACATCTGCTGTAATGTATAACTGCTTATTTATAATTATTTATGATGTATTTTGGTGCTACAGTCTAAAATAGAATCACTATGTACCTGGTAAGCTGGCTAAATGTTTGTCCACTAAATTGAGAGCTGCTTGCTCTTTAGAGTATGCCAGCCAGTGTCTGGAGAAGACCAACCACAGTTCTAGAGGATGAACGACCTGCTGTTAGTAGGATGTGCATCTGAGGATCACTCTTTTCCATTATGCATATTCATCCCAAATGCACATAAATAAATTCTAAAATCCAAATATTCAAAGGGCATCTTTGGCAGCGCAGACGGCCACCCAGAATGCCATTGGGGTTGGTTACAGATTTTACAAGATTACTTCACAAACATCCAAACAAATGACCCAAACATCAGCACATCTGTGAATCTGTTGCTCACTTAGGCTAAGGAATAAAGCTAATATGCAAGGTAAGTATAAAAAGTATGCAGGTAAATGTGTCCAAAAGCAATTGTGTCCATTTCAAATTATTCTATAATTATTTCCTTTGGTCCATGTAGTCAGTCTTGCTTGATTTTGAGGATTTAGGAACTAGTTTTTGCAAGTGCACAATAAAATGATAATATATATTTTTTATAGTCAGATGTTCCAGGGAAAACTAAAGTTTCAGTGGAACATTCAAAACGGAGGTAATATAATGAGTAAAAATACAGCCACTTTAATAGGAACAACATACTAATACTGGGTAGGACATCTCTTTGCACTCAATTCTGATAATTGAGAGATAAAAGTGAGATAAGTGCTGCAGATTTGTTGACAGCAATTTCTGACAATGTTGCAGCAGACATTGAGATTCATCCACCCAGGCAATGTTTTCCCAATCTTTACCTTTTGGCGAACCTGTTCTCACTGTAGGCTGTAGTTCTTGATTGACAGGAGTGGATCTGGATGTGGTCTGAAATGCTCAAAATCTGAAATGATCAAAATCAGGCCAAGGTCAAAGCACTGGCATCACATTTTCCCTGTCCGATGTTTGATATGAACATTAACTGAAGCTCATGATTGTATGCATTGTACAGGTATGTCTGATTGGCTGATTGGATAACTGCATGAACAAGCAGGTGTACAGATAATAAAGTAGCAACGTGGCCAATGAGTGTACATATCCATCCATTCAACCACAATAATCATTCAACAAAACTTTGTGTGCTGTTTGCATATACGTTTGTGGACACCTTGCTATCACACCCATATGTGCTCGCTGAATCCCATTCCAGATTTAGTCCCCCTTTTCTGTTATAATAACCTCCACTCTTATGAGAAGGCTTTCCACTAGATTTCGGAGTCATTTACTGATATTGGTTGAGGAGGCCTGGGGTGTAGTCAGCGTTCCAGTTCACCCCAAAGGTGTTCAGTGGAATTGAGGTCAGGGATCTGTGCAGGACACTTGAGTTCTTCCACATCAACCTTGGCAAACCATGTCTTCATGATATCACATTGTGCACAAGGGCATTGTCATACTGGAACAGGTTTGCCTGCAGGAAACTATAATGCTAATGCATACAAAGTCATTAATTGGTATTTGTAACACAGCTGATATTCAGTACAAGCCATAGAATTCATCCTGTCAAATAGGAAAAAAAAAACAGGCCTTCATAAAGTTTAATACATTTCGGAGTGAGGTTGTGGTGTACAATGACACCTAAATTCACTACTATGTTCATACACATTAATCAAAGTGTCAGCTATGAAAAGACATAGGCTTTGTTTTGGAACAGGTCTCCAATAACCTTCCTACAACAGTGCAACTATTAAGGGGTTAAATAAACAGTATTTGCTAATACGGTCTGTATTCAGCTGAGGGATAGGAAGCAGAATCGCAGACACTTTCAGACCTACACGAATATGGAAGCAATCTCTTGGAAAAACGTAAACACTCCAACCATCCACAGAGGCACCACCTGGGTGCGTTCTTGTGTGTGTGTGTGTGTGTGTGTGTGTGTGTGTGGGAGGGTGGGTGGGTGTAGAGCTTGATCACCAAAGCTGCTGCAAATCCTGCACACACTGTCACATTTGGGGGTGGGCATGTGCACATCTGGAATGGATTTATTTTATAATTCAGCCTATTACTGGTGCGGTCTCTACTTAAGTAGCATGAATACAGTCATGGCCCAGTCCTCAAGACTATGCATGGCCTCTGCCCTACACTAATAAACCCTAGCAGAGTGGGGAAGGCTGAATTTACTCAGGGCTGCCTAGACAACACTTCCATGCTCTCCCAATATTATTTAAGGGAACTTAACAGAAATAACCTGGAAAGCAATTAAACAAAAATGTATGCATGGATGCATTCATGCAAAAAAAAAAAAAAGTGACAAATAAAAATGTGCTTCCTAACCCTATAAATTCAAGATTAAATATAATTAATTGGGGAGGTGTGCTTCTTGTTTCTCTGATAGCTACACTGTAAAATCAAACATCAGTCTATATAAAGCAACCGCAAGCAGCACATCAATCCCATGATGTATTTTTAAATCTTTTTCTTCTTGCTTTTTTGGCATTTTGTTTCGCTGACTGCTCATCAAACAACACAAATTTTACAATGCCCCATTACAAGGGAATTAACCAGGATAAATTGCTGTGGTTGCAGTGCAGTCCAGGGGGCATTACTGGTTTTGATCCTATCACATCTTCAGAACAGCTGGACTCCCTTTAAAAACATCCATTACTTGCTTGTCGTGTCTAGATTATGAGGAGATATGAATGTAAACTGCAGCGCATGAGCATTCCCGCACACACATAGTCTCCTAAAGGAAATGATATTCAAAACAAATTATGACTGAGTTATTGCATACTGAATAGCAGAGTTATTAATCTAATGACTTTTTCTGATAGCACAATAATGTAATGCATTACATTTAAAATGTATGTAATTTGATTTCAGTTACTGATGTCAATACAATTACGTTACTTGCGTTACAAATGTAATGTTAAGAAAACAATATTAAGTAAAATGCATTTTTAAAATAAATCACATTTTGGCCCGAATAATTCTCCACTTGGAGTGGTTTGTCACTACATAACTGAAGGTCAGTAAAAGAAGACAGCCTGTAATTTTATATCTTCAGTTAATGGAGGCGAGACCAATCAGACAGAGTTTATAGGAAAATACGTGGAAATACATGTGTATTATTGGCTGAAAAGTTTCTCAATTCTGCCAAACGCTAGCTCAGTCAGTGTGACGAGAAATGGATATATGCTGATTTTTATTTTTATTTTTAAAAAAACGGAAACAGCAACATCCTGTGATGCTGAGCAGGAAAACAAGATGTGTAAATGTCTAGGAGTTCCAGCTTACATGAACATGATATCAGCAGAGCATAAGGAAAGATAATGTACTTTGCATGCCACTGTAGCAGCTAAACCCATACAGTGATAGCGTAGCTCTGCCTCCCATTGGCTAGTGACACCAAGCTAGCCCAGTTAGAAAAGTTTGATATTTCATTGGTCTGATAGTTCTACAAACAGTCACAACACCCGAGACATGTTTTATGATAAATCCTTTTTCTGATCATGTCATACATTGACGTGTTGGTAAAATTACTGAAAGAACTACGAGTTTCACTTTGCAGTGTATTTTTGTAGGTTTGTAGTTTTTTACATGAAGTAATCAGTAATGTAATCAGATTACAATTTTAAAGTAGTAATCAGTAATCTGTAGTGGATTACTTTTTTGAGTAATTTACCCAACAGTTTTGTACCAATAGTACAAACCTTCTACAACCAATAATAGTAGTAGTAGTTGTAGTAGTAGTATATATATATATATATATATATATATATATATATATATATATATATATATATATATATATATATATATATATATAGGGTTCATATGCCTGTTTTTTTTTTTTTTTAATTCATTATCTTTCTCTTCTTCCTGTGGATGATTGTACCTTTGTTTCAGTATGGATACATACTTAATCATTTTGAGCTACAGCAATCTCTACAGCCTAATTAACACTCAACTGGTTTTAGATTAGGGAATGCATGTTGTTGGTATGAATTGTAAAGTTTCTTGTGATGCACCATTTAAGCAAGCACAATAATATACACAAAGTGTGCAAAAAACAAGTAGTGGAAAATGTACACAAAATACAGACAAATTATACTTTTGTATTGCATTTAATTACTTGATTAAAAGTTAGAAATGACTTTTTTTCATTGTGTTTATACCCTTGCTAATGAGAAATGACTTTTAGGGAAGGATTATGAATGTTACAGTTATGGTAAGCACTGATATATTCTCTTACAAATTCAAACTTCTATAAAGTAAAAAAAATCATACAAAATCCAACCACATCACCCCATCTCATTCAAATTTGTATTCATTTTTTCATGAGATCAGGGCTGAATTTCCTAAAACCACTGCAGCACAAACATTATCTTTAAATAATAAAGCAAGCACTACATTGAACACTTTCTCTATGAGTTCTCTTAATTTGATGATTTATGATTTTCTGCTTTTTTTCTCTCATACCTTCACAGTATAAAGAGCAAGTGAGACTGCCAGTGAGAATAGGCACTGATTTGTTTCAATTTGTTTGAATGGGCCTATAATTAAAATGTGTTTGTGTGTGTCTGTGTGTGTGTGTTGTGTATATATATATATATATATATATATATATATATATATATATATATATATATATATATATATATATATATATATATATATATATATATATATATATATATATATAGAGAGAGAGAGAGAGAGAGAGAGAGAGAGAGAGAGTAATGATGTTATTGAGTAAGAATTCAAAATTCTATTGATTAATTATGCGTAAATAAAGTATAAATCCCTTAAAAATCGTACTTGAGTATAATGATGGAATAAAATTACTTAAGTACTTTCCACTTCAGACAATAAGTACAATTAGGAAATAAATCAGATGTATACAACAGTGATTCAATGACAGTGACATACATACTGTAAGGTGTGTAATATTAAGCATTAAACAGTACACACTAAACATAATGGTACTCCTATAGAGACTATTAACTAACTGGATAATGACTCTAAGCATATTACCTTTTTTATACATGTGTACATATAAACATACTGATGTATATATACACTCCATTTACTCTACAACAGCTTAAAAAGATGCAGTGAGATTGTTGGCAGTCACTGTGTTATTTGAATAAGGGGCTATGCACTGATGTGGGATGATAATGCATCAAGCATTAGGAATGCTGACAAAGCCCATGGGCTAATTTGACAGACTGCAATAGCATAAACACATACTCAGACATTAAAGGGTTGAGATGGCTTCAGAAGTAAGCACACACAGCAGTCTGAACATGCCCAGGTTGTGTATGATGGATATGAAAGTAGTAAGCAGGAAAAGGAATGTGCTAATCTCCTATTGTGGAACAGGTAGGTGATCTGAGTAGATCTGAATATGTGATGTTAGAACACTGAAACAGTCACAATTTAAAATAAGGGCACAGATTTTAATGTCACTTGACATTTTATAGTCTATCACTTGGTGTAAGAGAACAGTAAGTTTGCACAGTCGTTCTCTTAGTGAGAACTGTATGCCTTAAACAGTAAAGAATTCTTTAGAAAAATTGTCTTTCAATTAGCAGGTGATGAATCGCTTCCTGATGACTGAACAAAAAGATGTAGGAAACCACATATGAGGGCACATGAAGAGACTAATTAAAAGACTTTGGGAAAGGAATAAAAACAAAAAACAAAAAAACACACAAAATGTCATTAAACATGTGTGGTTTCTTAAAGAGTGACATTTAACTACCATTCTTGAAAAAAAGGAACCCATTTATTGTGAATAAATACAAAAAACAGACAGGATGTGAACCAGCCACCAAAGAAGAATTTTAATGTCTCCTTTTCAGCTTCCCCTCCCAAATGTTGTCACCAGAAATGTTAAATGGACACTATTGTAAAATCATAGTATTATTTAATCTAAATGTGCAAAAACTACACACCACCAATAGGACAGGCGCGTTATCCAAGTATCCTTTAAGCCGCATTTCTGTTCAGGAAATATTCTGTTTTTCAAACATACAAACCATTCTTTCATTTCTACTCTGAAAAAAAGAAGAAGACTTTTTTACAGAGTGAAAGAAAACAATATTTGCCTTCAAGGGGTTCACTCCGGGTGCACTGGCTTCCTCCCTCAGTCCAAAGTCTTTTCCGGTTGTATGATTGTGCCCTGGGATGGGTTGGCACCTCATCCAGGTGTGCCCCGCCTTGTGCCCCAAATTCCCTGGGATAGTCTCCAGGCTCCTCACAACCCTGTGTAGGATATGGAAAATGGATGGATGGAGGTGTGAGTACATAAAGGCGAAAGAAAACTCTAGACATCTTCCTAGTCATTGCATTACACACTTAAATATATAAAAACAAAAAATCATACTATTATTGTTGAATGTTTTTGGCTTTATATGGTGACTCTGTGTTGATGTGTCTTTTATGCCTCAAACCCCTTCTTTGAGTGAAGCATATTCTCTGCCCAGCCAATGTTCTGGAGCACGACAACATTTGGTGATTTCACTTGATTCAAATCAGGTGCTTGTTAGGTTTAGTAGGTGTGTTTGAAAAGGGACGTCTACACATTGCTCTCACCTCTGAGCCTCAAGGGCAGTGATTGTGCACCCTGTGAATTTTGCAGTCACTGCTTGTCAGTGAGTCAAAAAAAAAGAAAAAAGCTGACCTGAACTGACCTGAGAAGTGCACAGCCCAAAGATGTAATTCTGCTTCTCACAGAACTGTAATCATAGCCTGAAGACATACTTCCTTCACATATTCAGATGAACCTGCTCCCCTGTTCTAGTGGACCATAGCCAAGACTTCAAGCAATACCGAATGTCTCTCAATCCCCTGTTTCTGTATCAGCACCTATGTCAAGACTGTCATTCCTGATAGGAAGGATTCAGATCCAGGAAGGAGGTCCATAACAAATGCAATGACGCATTCCCATGAGTTAGCAAAACTTATTTGTACTGAAGATTGAATTCAGCTCTTAATATGAATCTAAATAGTATCTAATAGCAAAATACGGACATGATTCATATAAAGCAATTTGTCACTGTCTAGCGTTACTTGCAAATCTCTAGCTGCCTGCTTCACAGACATTTTACATCCTCCAGCAATTTATCGGTTCAAACATCAACTATCTATTAGAAACACATGTCTCATATTAAACTCTTCCCCTCCACTTCAAATAAATCAAGCATACTTGACACTTAAGTTTATTGAAGCCGTATTACTCATAGCCACGCACAGGCTTCTGTGTCTTAAATGTTTACATATTCAAGATGACAGATATTTTGGGGCGGGGGAAAAAAAAACCTATACGAGGCAAATTGAAACTAATTTCACTCTGCAAAGCAACTTTGTTTGAAATGAAATCAATAAGTAAGGAAAGAGAGCAGCCTTTAAATTATAGGACCCTTAAGCAATCTTCCCACTAATTTGACAAAGAATAATAAAATGAATAAACAACAATCCGTACAGCGCTGTCAAAATGGCTCCAAATATGTCGCTCTTCTCGCCCGTTCATTTTTTTTCACTAAGGTACTGGTTGTATAAAATATATGATTTTAACTCTGCTTAGTTATGAAACTGTATTTCATTACAAAAGTTCCTGTTTAAATCTCCATTTTCCAAATCAAAGGCTGGTGCCACTTTATTCCACACACCCTTAAATCTGAAACCCTGAAGACATCGATTTAATATACAACACATGTTAGCAAATCACAGCAAAGAAATGTAAAATGAATGAAGATTGATGCAAGTGTAGCTTATTCTGGGGTCTGGGACTCTACAGGCTTCACATTTGTCAATTACTGAATCATTTCTGTGCTTGAATTAGTATAAATTATGTGAATGTGGCAGAATATTCCTGTCGTTTTCTGTTGAAAAAGTACAGTCTGGCAGGACTGACAAAGGTCAACAACCAAAGTGTGGAAACACGGGCTCACATTAATAATGATAGACGCTTTTTGATGTCCGTGATGTTTTGGTGCCATTTTTATAAATATTTTGAAGACTGTCAGTTAATGCTGAAATTCCATAAATGTGCTCTGTGCAGAAAAATAAACACCAGTTGCTCAGTCCTGGATGTGAACATGGTATTTTCTTCCTACTCTTGGTAGTCCTAGCTACAGAAATATACAGTAGTTTATTTGCTATGTTTCAAAATATCAAGCTCACCTTAAATGGTTAATGTTAAGAGTAGACACCAGCGCTGCCTGACTTATTCCTGCACTACCAGACTTCAAGCAACATTAATAAAATAAAAAAAACAGCAGATATATTTAAAAATGTAAATGTTTTAAAATGTAAACCTCTGGATCACAAATGGAGCTCAGAAAGTATTAATCAAAAGGAATCAAAAGAGGTTTAACTAACCATTCGAAAACTCAAACCCTGGCAAGCACAAGCCGGGACAGTTTGGCGATGTGGTGATGTGATAAGTGGGCCAATAGCAAGCAGAGCCACATAAAAATAGAATAGTACATTCCAAACCAGTATACCAGCAGCAGTATGCCATCAGAAGACCACAGTGAACTGCACAATTATTGCGCATCCATTCTAAGGCACGCCTAAAAAACCCACTATGTCCACATGTAATACCACTAACATCAGGTATCACTTAAGCATCCTTCAACCCAGTATATGACTAAACATACTGCTCGATGACCAAAGAAGCAAACAGAACTTCACTTCGTCTGTCACAATGCTATAAAGACAGTGTTTGTTCAATAACAGGATATGATCACAGTTTGCAATGCTGAAAGTATGCAAGCATCAACAGCATTACTGTTTTGACCATTGGGTGTAGATGGTCACTTCCGTCTAAATTATTTATTTATTTATTTATTTTTTAATGATACGTTGTCATGTGTGACCCAATGTGCCTTTTTTAATGGCTTTAGTAATGGATGCAAATACATACAAATATTCTTATTAAAGAAAGGTAGCACACTTAATTAATATTGTAAATACATTATGTTGAAATAGTTCTTTTTCAAAACAACAAGCAGACAGATCTGAGTGGCTTAATTCTATTAATGGTCCTTTAAACGGAAAAATATATATTAATTTGGCAAAAAAAAACAAAAACAACCTGAATTATAATTTCATAGCCTTCCCATAACTTATTGCCTAGTAACATAACATATCTGCAGACTGCTAGAACGCCGAGCACCATTTAAACTAGTCTTGTCTGATGTATTGATATTTTCATTAGATTCATGATGCACTCCACATTTACTATTATCATAAAATGTAAACATTTATATACACCCAGTGCTGGTACTGCATATTTGATTTACAAACACTGGCTTAGTAATTTGACAGTTATGCATGTAGAACAAAAACACGATAATTCATTTGAATGAAGTGGGTTCATAAGGACTGATAAAATCAAACAGTATGAAGCGAAATAAACAGTGAAAAATCAAGACTATGGGACTTTGAATTATGGAATGAATTTGAGTATCATTGAAGTTTTCATAGCAGAAGCACAAATTCCAGCAATTTCCACAGCTGGCAAAAACAAAAGAAGTAGAGAAGGGCTTAAGTAGTAAGACTGAAATGACTTCCAGAGGAATTATCAAATGATTTTCATATCACAGTCACACAAGTCATTCATATTCTCAATGCTCTAAAATCCTCAACTGGTGACATTGTCTGCAGCCAATTAAAGGAAAAATCTCAGTGAACATCTGCAAGTCAGGTCTAGAGTTTATCCAAGATTTACTGCCTCGCTAAATAAATAATCATATAATGTACACAAGGTTTGTACTTTAGATTTGTGTTCAAGTGTTCAAGACTTTCAGATGCACCGATTTTCACACCAACATTTATGAGTCTAATTTAATTACTGATCCACCAGAAATGTTTTATTTTGCGGGTTAAAATAAAGTTTCCGAAGTCATACCATCTTATGCTTTGGACAAAATTAATTATAATGTCTGCATTATACTTGACTAATGGTTTACGAGTGAGTACCATATCATCAAATACACAAGCATAAATCAAAGGAGAGTGAGGACAGGGGGTGGTTGAGAAGTTAATCCCTGTTCAGGTCTGGGAGGTCTGCAGTATGACCAGAGACACGTGGCCCACAGTCTGGACCTGATTACTTGCATTAGCCAATGATTCCACTGGTTTACTGAGAGCTCAGAGATAGCACTCCCTCTCATCAGCCAACAGCATAGTCTACAGCACCGACTACAGCACCAAAACCATATGTGAGCTGGAAAATATAGGCATTAAAGAACACCAATGAATCTTAATTTCTGGCTGTGTACTTAGGGATAGGGATAGGTATAGGGAACAGAATTTCTTTCTTTATATAAACTCAGGAATATTGTTTGTGACAGTGTTAAAGAGTGTTTCATACAAATATGTAAATCAAATTTCTCCAAAATTTGCTTCAAAGACCATACAGTAATTTCGCAATTTCCTGTTCCAAACAGCTCAATTTTGTAGTTCAGAACATCGGTCAAGAATGTAGACGATTTTTGTGACTCAAGGACACAGTGAACATCACTATCTAACTGCCTTATCTTTTCTGTCTTTACTGATGCCATCCTCCCTTCTTCAAACATTCATTTTCTTTGATTGCTTTGAGAAAGCATACATTGGCTTGAATGATTTGATTTGAAACTAAGTTCACACAATTTGCTCAGCTAATTCACTATTAGTTCCACTCAAGTGTTTTATTAGGTCCTTTTCCTCAGAAATTACAGTTAATAATGAGTGAGCAGCACTGATCCATTATGCTTTCAGTGGCAATTTCAGTATTTAACAATTGAAAGCATTAAAATTATATCGCTTTTCTTCTGTTATCATGTTATTCTGCCCAGAATGAACACGGAAAGTATATGCGGTAATGCATTTCTCTTTTATGCGCGGTTAAAAGACTAACGCAGCTTGTCCAATTATGTGTAATGATAAATTATACATATATAAACAGCAATGTCAAGAATATATGATACAACAAAGTAACCAAGACCATAAACATAAGGCTACTCGTATATAAATCAGTGTTGCTCCAACCCTAGGGGAAGTCATTGTCATTTACACAACCCAAACAGAATGTTGATGAGGCACTTGGAAGTGTCAGCTTTTATGAGAAAAAGGCTACACTACTACTACTGAGAGCTGCTACTCCCCGTACATCTGATCCATAAAAAATTCAGCGTTACCGAATGATTAAATGCGAGACATGAACCAAAACATTAAAACCACCGATGTTAGCGTGTCCACTGAAAGAGAAACTACGAAAAGAAGAACAAATGATGTAATAAATTACCATGAATACAAACCATTTTAAATGTCAAATGCCATTCATTATGACCACCCAGGCATTATAGGCTATTTCACCATTCTCTGAGAATCACAGATGTATGTGAGCTCTGCATTATTGACCACACACATAAGGGTAATAATAAAAGAGGGAAAATATTAAAGAGAATAAAATAACACGTTTCCTTGAAAGGTTAGTAATAATAGAGGTTCGTTTGAAATGAACACTGCATCCGGAGTCCATAGCCCTCCAAGGTTTGCGCTTACACATCCAAAGCAAGCAATCCAAGAATATCAGTTCTCAACTAAATGCTTTTCCAACAAAAGAGCCACCCAATAACATTAACAGCGACAAGAGTGCAAAATGAAGAACGGAATGCGCAGGTTCTTGAATGAAGTCCTCTCCTGTGCCATGAGTATTCATTTTATTGATTGTGTGTCTGATGGAACTGCTCGGTGTATTTAAAAAAACAGAGTCAGGTCAGAGATTAGCAGGTTTTATGCTTCGGTAGCAACATAACATTGAATTTTTTTCAATGGTTTCAATCCAAAGCACACCTCAACAATCCATGTCTGTGCTGAGAGGCATGTTTGATCATATTCATAATGTAATGAATGTACTATAGTAGGAAGAGAAGTATCAACATAATGTCAATATAGTGATATACAAACTTGGTGACATGGGTGAAGAGCAGAATGTAACATTTCAGCCCTGGAAAATCAGTTCATTTAGTTCCTCGCCACTGGACACAGGAAACCAGGAAATTCCCTCAAGACATATTTTTAGGAGAAGTTGGTACTTTTTTCGCAGGACTAAACGAAAACACTACGTTGGTGTGTTTTTGCATTTGTAAATGT
Source organism: Ictalurus punctatus (assembly GCF_001660625.3). Taxonomy (NCBI): domain Eukaryota; kingdom Metazoa; phylum Chordata; class Actinopteri; order Siluriformes; family Ictaluridae; genus Ictalurus; species Ictalurus punctatus. The sequence goes on from NC_030440.2 coordinate 6,446,683, forward strand.
TAAAATAGGGAAAAATACATATATTTGTAGTCCAGATTAAGTCTGGTTTTAACAAAGATGTACAAAGAAACACTTCCAAAGATGAGAAAAGAAACACTTCAGTGGTCAATGTTGTTGCATATCATAATTAATTAAGGTCAGTTATTTAAGGAAGAGTCAATAAATAGTAAAAGTAAATATGTTTGTGGATCCAAATCCATGGCTTATTTTGGCCAAAGAGACATATTTTGGCCATTTTTTTAAAAAAAAAAGAAAGGTCAGCTTTGATATTCATTGAGTTTTTTTCCACTCTACCTAATGTTTACAAAGTATAACATGTTTCCATCCAAACTAATTAAAATCCCAATGAATTCGGCAGCAGCGTAACCCAACATTCAGACATCCATGATTATCATCAGCAGTTAGTATAGCAGCGGAGACTGCTCTCTGCATGTGTCTTCCTTTTCCAGTCCAACACTAGCTGACTGAGTGTCATACTCACTGTTGAATCATGACCTCTCAGGGTGATAAAACAGTCCTGAAGTGTGTGAACTTTAGAGTTTGAACAGACCACCAGTGCTGTGGATTGCTGGCACCAGGGCGGGCTCTTTCTTGTGCCCATTAAATCATCATCCAGTATTTCAATCTCAATATAGCAGCAGGGTAAATATTTGAGTATTACATACTGAAGGTACAGTTCTGGTCAAAGGCCAAAATCACCACTACAGGCAAAAAAAAAATGCCTGAAAGGAGGGCATTCAGAACACACTGATCACCAAACATTCAGCATCCGAGTCCCTGTTGGGTAAAGAAATCTGTTTTATTTTTTTAGTCTAGCAAACTAATAAAGGAAACTCATATTTAGACTTCTTATTTATGAGATCTTATTCATTGTGACGAAATGAGTTCTAATCTGCCATAGGGGAAAAGAAGAAACCATAACTCAGGGTGTTTTTTTTTAGATTGCTAATTGTGTGAGAGAGATTAGTTGAACGGCTAGAAGTTTAGAGAGATAGAAACATCACATATTTTATGACCCATCTGGCCTGACAAAAGGGAAAAGAGTAGAACTCAGAAAGAACCATTATATTCAGATCCACTTTATAAATACAACAACAACAAGAAGATATTAAAACATCAAATTTGTGCTAGAAAGTAAACAAGATTACTCTTAATTATTTGACAACATATATACTGTACCTGTTATACAATATCCCTTCATGGATCGAGAGTGTATCACTGGAAGGGGCTTGTGTACTTTGGTGAATCTCAAGGCTGTGTGATCAGGAACTCAATGTTGCCTGTAAGGAACAGATCTAAGGAGACAGGTCAGATGAAGAGCAACCCTAAAGATCCATATTCACTTGAAATGTACATTAGGGTTACTGAGCTCCATCCCTGGAGCCAGGCTTGGTGGTGATGCCTGCAGGCAAGCTGGTGACCTGGCCAGCCATGTAACCGGTCGTGTACAGCCTGAAATAGCAATGTGAAGCCATGTGGTAGGTGCAAGATGAGGGGTGGAGGTCAGATGCTATGCCAGATGGGTGGCAAGCATGAGATAGACAGTCTTAGATGGACTCCCTTGCAGTGGAAACTGGTTTTGGAACTGTGAATCACTTTGTTGGTAGGGAAAGAACCTGAGTATGTGAGATGGAAAGGTTTGGACTAGATATGTTCTGCCTTACTTCCACACAGTATGGTCTCCGGTATTAAAGGTCTTGATCGGAAATAATCTCCTACTCTGGGGTTCCCATAGGAGATAGGCCTCAGGTTTGTGTGGAAATACTCACCAGTCCCAGGCTGAGGGCCTTGCAGTTGAAGTTTTTTCCCAGCAGGCAATGGGCACGCATTCATGAGATTTTGTGTCTCAGGAGAGAAAACTGTTGTATCTGTGTGTGCACCAAATAGCACTTGGGAGCCTGCGCTGACCTTCTGAGCCTGTTGCTCCTGCAACCTTAATTCAAATGAATGAATAAATGAATGAATGGTATAGCGTTATTTCAGGTTCAGCTTTGCATCATTCAGTGACAATCTGCCTTGTCTACTGCATAGACAAAAAATGAACATTTTACTCCGAATTTAGTCTAATATAATGGTATACTCAGTGAACTTTTCTTCATATTTTCAGGATAAGACATCACATAAGCACATACCAGTTATCACAAGCAGGTAATAACACTATTAGTAGCACCCATAAGTGATGCTTTTATGGCTGAAAATTAAACCTGTAATTAGAGTGTCTGGGTGTCCTGAGGCTCAAAAAATAATTTTTTGTAAGTAATGTCTGTAAAGTTTTGCAGAACAATACATTATTAAAAATCAGCATAACTACTGTAGGTAATGGTTTATTCATCCTTCAGAAATATTTTAGATACACTATATTACTTTATAATGTTTATAATGTTCAACCCTATGTATAGTGAAAGTATATGACAAAAAAACCTTTAAATTAAAAGTCTTGCTCTCCATCTGACATAAAAAAAAACAAACAAACAAAAAACTGCAAAACACTGAAATAAAAAAAAACACAGAATTTTAAAAAATTGCACATGCACATGCATGCACACACAAAGTACATTAATGGTAAACAGTTGTTCACATGATTTTAACTGATAAAACAGATTCTAATAATGAATGAAAAAGAATGTGAAAGCCTACTGTATGTTGATAGAAACCGACCGAATACGGCTTCTCAGGCCATTATCATAAATCATTGCAGCACAGCATTTCATACAAGTCTGAGCAAATCACAGCAGTCTTTCTCCAAATCTCTCTGTCTCGGCCTTGTGAAATCTTCTATCCTTCAAGTATAAATACATTCCTTCTCCGTAATTGCTCTTTTCTAAGTCAGAGAAATCATGTACTTCTCCGCTGCCTCATAATCCATGTCTGCATCTGATAACAAGTCCTGAAGTTCAGTAATGCCTCTCATCATCAGACACTGCACTGTGCAGAGCAACATTGCTGAGAACTTCTTCATCTATTATTTTACAAATGTTTTTAATGCATGTGTTATTTAATTCTGAGCTTTACATTTACATTCACAGTATAGTGCAGATGCCCTATAGAGAAATGCCTTGTAGTCAGGGACTAAGAATACAATCAAGCTAAAACCCTGTTAGAGAGAAGTACAGCAAGAAAACATAGAAAGGATTTGTAAACATTTAAATTCGTACATATTTAAAAGCTTGGTGAAGACTGACAGTGACTCAGCTGTTTGGACAGCCAGGAGAAGTTCATTTCACCTCCCGAGTTTCAGGACAGAGACAGGTTTTGGTGCTTGTCTTCCTTGTGACTTGAGGGATGGTCTATATGCAAGCATCTGTGTTTGCAAGAGGTTCTGATAAACACCTCTTAAACATTTTCAAACGCTTTAACTGATAACTAATTCATTAAGGTTCTTTGCAATGTGAAGGACATCATCAACACAAGAAATGTGTGGCAGCCTGAGAAAACCCATTGGATGTGCCGTGGACAATCCAAAATGGTGAAAGACAAAAAAAAAAAAGTATAAGTAATCAGGTTTTGGCCAAATTGGGTATTTCTGCCTTTAATAATTTGACATCTCAAGTATATATTTCACCAAAATACGTCATGTGTTTGGTTTTTTTTTAACCTTGCATAGGCTGTCTGCCTGCAAAGATCATATTGGGTACGGAGTAAAACACAACTGTAAACACAGCCAGTCTACCTAAATATGCCTAAAACCTTGCTAGCTAAGTGTCCCTTTCTCGTACCGTGAGTGCCAGGCATTAAACGATTATTTCAACACCAGTGTAAGAGTGAAAAGTAATCAGTCATGATAACGATGAGGTTTCTTTTAAATGAAGTGAGTGACATTTACCTCAATTGGATGCGGATGGTGCTGATGATCAGAGTGATTACACAATGCCCATCATAAACGTACAGTATTTCTTGATGAGAATGATTAAAGTTATGAAATTTGTGAAGCACTTCTGCGTGTCATAACTTTCCCTTACAGTTTACCACACAAACTACATCATATGGAGCTGCTGACAAAACCAAAATGGTAAGAAATTTTGTTACCTCAGCATGTGAAGTGATCCAGAAAACTGGTTTAATGGGTAGCATTCTACCAAGAACCACGAAGACACAATTTTCTACAAACGTTTGACTTTTACACGACTTAACAATTGCCATTAGGCAGACAATACGCTTTATGGCAACTTGTATATGCCAATTTATTGAGACATTTGGTATTTAACCAATGGCTTAAACAGTATTTTTGAGGCATTGCAAAGAAAGAAAGAAAATATGAACGATGTCAAACAATTTTGGTGTAAACATAATAAAGTTTAGAAAATTTTGAGAGTTTTTTGAAAAATTCACAAGGTGAGAGATTTTGTTAAAGAACCGATTTTATTAATATTAATATTGGTATAAAAGTGTTTAACAGTACAAATGATTTTTGAAATAGTTTTATAGTGTAAAGTTAATTAAAAACAATAGCACGAAACAAAAAATGAACTTATCTATAAGTCAATGTTCTGCATTCATTAAAAAAATATATAAGAAGAATTCTGACATCCTGAAAGTTCTCAAACTGCAAGTGTTTACATTTCAGCATGTGGCAAAGTGGGGATGAGAAAATTATACTATGTTTTGTTTATGTGCATTATGTGCATGAAGGGAGGTTGTACAGAAACCTTTCTTTAAAAAAAAATATTTATATACAATTTGGTGAATGGTTGCATTTATTGTGACATTTTTTAAAAATAGTTTTTCCTGGCACTAATGAACCTTTACAAAACCTGTATGAAAATGCTGATACCAAAAGGGGTTTCCGTAATAAGTTTGACTTTTTTAATCGAGTAGATTAAGAAACAGTGCCTCGTTTTCAATACCTCTTTAAAGCCTTATAATTAAACATTAATCATTAACACAGGAATCTCAATGTGTTTAAGTGTTAAGATTGTTTTCAGTTCTATTTTCGTATTTCCTTCATGAAATCCACTAGTGTGTTCTTTAAAACAAAAAAGCTATATTTGTACACAACGTTCTCGAAGGAACCTCAGTCAGCATTTCAGTAGCCATATCCAATATTAATTCATTTTCCAATACACCTTCACTCAGCAGCTATGCTCCACTGTTTGGTCTATTGTAATGCCAAGTCTGCTAGAATGTTTATTTCCATATATACTATATTTCATAAGCAAAATAAATGCAATAAGCAATATAAAGTGCAGAAGCCTTCAGGAATCATTTATATTACTGGATGTTATTTAAGAAATGCAATGGCTGAACGTGGCGTGTTTTTTGACATTCCTGGGGCAAATCCAAGCAATATAAGGTCTATATGCTCATCCATCATACTGAAGTTACTTGCTGTGGCAAAAAAAAAATGGGTTATGGGTACTATTGTATTATGGCAAATTGAAAAGGGAGTCATCTCGATCCCCTCGTCATATCATGTGAGGATGCCAATTAACTGTCATACAAGCCTTGCCAAAAGACTTTTTTGTGAAGACAGAGCGCTTTTTGTTCATCCGATTGTTCACTGTACTGTAGATCACAGTTTCGTAAAGGCTCGTCTCTCAAGTAGCATTTTTGTGCGTCCTTCCCTTCAAAAGCAGTCTTTCAATAGGAATACTGTGTACTGCGCCCTTCAGACGGAGGTTGTTTGCAAATCCCCATGGGCCTGCCTGAAGTATGGGATTACTTACATGTGCTTCACTAACATGTTCATTTATCTAACCACATAGACCCATTTACATTCACAGAGAGTGATAATGTCAGTTTCGTCATGAAATCCTTCTCTTCGCCTGTTTTGCAACTGCATCTGGTGACAATGTGAGCAAGAGATGAGAGGATAATAGAACAAGGATACTAAATATGATCTTCAACAATAGTACACTGTGATTTGAAAAGGGAATGGTCTTGAATCACACAGCCACAGTTGTGTCAGTCGTCTTACAGAGTCGCCTTTCAAAGGATAAAGGAAACTTCTGCAGATGCGATGCAAAAAGTAACGCAAGGAAATGTCTCTCAGCTGACTAAATGCCACACACAGCCAACATGAGCAAATAATTGTATCAGAAAAAGACATCTTGTCAAAAAAGTGCATATCCCAAAAGATTGAGCAGACACTTGTACAGTACATACAGCATCTGACCCCCCCTGCTCTTAAGCAGCTAATTAAAATTGTGTGTGAGGGGGGAAAAAACCCGTGGAAATCATTGCTCCCATTCCCAAGAGAAGCTGGTGTTTTGAACTGCTGTGTAGGTAGACTTGTGTTTACCCTGGATGCAGTCCTTGATTAAAATGGCAGAAAGGAGAACTTGCCTGGGTTTGCAGTGGTTAAGCGACCACGCTAAAATATCTCCTTTAACAAAATAATGTCACTGCGCTGTGCCTTTGGCTGCTTTCATTTTGTGTTTTAAAAATTTGATTTAATCTCCTACTCGAGAGTTATTTTTAATGGGTGTTTTGCTTGTAAGTGTGCCATTTGATATTAAACATTTCCCCCCTCTGCCTATTCCGAGGGTGATTTTATTTTCCTTCCAAGCTGCAACTCCAAAAACAGTCGACGAGACACCACAAGAAAGGCCCTCGAGGTCACTGGAAGATGTAGACTCGTTTTGGACAGCTAAAGAAAAATATCTACTTTCATTCAAATTATACCTTGCAGACCATACCGAACAATTCACGTCGAATATAAACATCCTCGCGGAAATATTACCTCACATCTTGAGTTTCTCTCGCCACGGAGGTGCCTTGGTCTCCGCTGAGGTAAACTGTACAAGGCTGCAAAAGTTCTTGACTGTTGAATACAGTCCATTCCCACCTTCAACTCTGATGCCTATTTGTAGTCGCACTCAGCGAGCGGCCGGTCGAACAGAATCCTATTACAAGTGGCGTGTTTTCCATTTATGAAAACATGTTAATTCAGAGGCTACCACAGTGTAAACTTGCCTGGTGTTTTACAGATGTAACCTGCTACAATAAATCACTGTACCTGTCTGTTCATCTCTCCACAAGCTGTGCCAAGCAGAATTTATCGGCAAAATATAATAGTTATTTGTGTGTTATCCAGTATGTAAAACGCTAAGACACGACAATTAAAGGGAGATTAAAAATGCAGAATGCTAAGGTTTTTATTTATTTATTTTTATAACCCGAATCCGGGCTAAAGCTGTGAGGCTAACAACATTATATATCCAGTAAATAAGGATTTATTTTGATTCTTTAGATCTTTTATATATTCCCAGTCATATTTTCTATTTTCTGTCGTGTTTGCTTTATATGTTCCTGACAGAAAATGATTCATATTCCCTAGATTTTCTTCTGTTTATTTTCCATCGTATTTGCTCTATGGGCTGAATACTCTTCACATCTACATCAGCAGAGGGAAAATGGTTAGAGGGCTGTTACTGCGCTCTTATTTTTAACCAGGAGGAAAGTGTCCCACCCAGAAATCGCATGCTCGTAAAGTGCCTGATCATAAGACAAACCTAATATTCAAATTGATGGGAAATTTTTGCCGTGTGGGTGTGGTACAGGTTTTCAAAACAAACAGAAAAGTTTGGAATAACTTCATTTCTCCAGGGCTCACAAGACTCATCTTGAAGTTAGAGTACTTGCTGATTTTTATGCTACTGATCATTTTTAATAGTTAAAAGCAGTGATGAGTGATGGGGGGGGGTCGAAACATGGCAATTCTTACTTATACATATACACTAAAAATGGGATGTAAAGGACAGTCCTATGAGCTTGTTTCACTATAATGACTACTTCAGCAAAATACTGTACAAGGCAAAGCGCAGGCCACCAAGAATGCTTTAAAAGTTGTTTATACCATCCCACACTCTAATTCGCTGAATTAAACTAGATGAAAAACTACATTGAGACACATTCCATACATTCCAATGGTGAGATGCTGCCTCGAAGCCAGAATGCTTTAAGCAAACACCTGTAACCCGTGATCACAGAGCGGACCCGAGCCTCAACCCAGCCTGCATTTTTATGTGGCGTGTGAATCTGATGAGTCACCTGAGCCGATAGTGGTTCTTTAGACGTGTGGCAGGTCCCCCCCACACACACACACACACTCACACAGCTCAGGCATGATTTACTGCCTCTTACAGGAATCACCTACATTTCCAAAGACTCACTCATACACACACACACACACACACACACGCACACACACACACACACACACAGTCATAGACCGTCACAGACTGCTTTTTGTTGTGCAATCCCGTATGGATAACTAAAAAAAAAAATGATGACAATAGTAGAGTGAAGGAAAGTTCTTTTAACAGTTAATTGTGGAGCCATTACTCCACATAAGTAAACATATATAACTAAATGCTGTCCTCATCCCACCTTTGACATGACAGCAGTTACAGGCTATGGCATGCTACCTTGTTGTACAGAAAGAAGGTGTAGGTGGAAGAAAGCCCTAGGCAGGAAAAGCAAAGACAGCACCAAACAGTCGCTTCTGCGCTCCATATGCTGTGGGAGGTTGCTGTGGGAGGTTGAGGCTCATAATTGTTCGCGCCCCCCTCTGAAGCCTCATGACTCAGGGGAGCTGAAGAGTTCCGAGCACCCCCCCCCCCCCACACACACACACACACATACATATACACACCCCACTCAACCCTACTCCCCACCACCCCCCCGAGTGCCAGGAAAAGCTGCCGAACCACGCGTCTCCGCAAGAAGAAAAACAGAGCGAGAGCAGGAAAGAGGGGGAGAAAAAGAGAGAGAGGGAGAAAGAGAGCAGAAAGCCACAGAAAGCAGTAAGAAGCTGGCCCACTCATTTCTGTTGCTCTGGTGATGTCACGAGCATGTGACCCTGCCTCTCCAGTGACAGCTTTTTTGAAGGGAGGGAAAAAAAAGAGAGATTTTAAAGCTTCTGCCGTTTTGGGTTTCTGTGAAGGCTTTGCTCACCTCCTGAGCAACCACAGAACCACAGGAGTTCAGATCAGAATTTTTGCACCGGGCAGCACGTAAATGGTTAATTGTCGCAGGTCAGCCTCAGGCGTAAGGAGCGCACCAGTCAGTAAGTACGCTTCAACCGCACTTTTCAGTGCAGCAAGTTTGGCTCCATCCTCTCCAGTTAGGGGACATTTTTTTTTAGCCAGACCTGGTCATTACTTGT
>NC_030440.2:6460788-6468288 GCF_001660625.3 Ictalurus punctatus
AGCTAAGTCTGTTTTTTTTTGTTTAATCCTTGGGTCTGTGTATTAACTTATAGAATCGTAGGCAAATATTAGTGTAAATGTGCAATTTCTTGCATTAGATCAGTTAACCACACCTGCACCTCTTCTCTAACCCAGACTAGCTTTCACACCATTTGCACAATGTGAGGTTATCAGCATGCAAAAGGCTTACGGTGGTGTCCGTCACATTTGTAATTATGGTATTTTAACCCCAAACTCCCACAATTCATCAGTTGGTACTGAATTAAATTTCCCTCTTGTAACTACATACTTGTACTTGTTGATTTTAACTAAAGAATAATGCGTTTTCAGATGAATAACTCAATAATAAACTAAACATTAAAGGTTAAAATGACTAAACATCACAGGGGTAAAAACACATCACTGCTATTGGCACTACCACTTCAGCAGTGCAATTAGCTTTAAAGATGTGGTGCTTCTAGACTCAACCAAAGTAATTACAATGTAATTTATTTTCAGTCTGTTATGACATGATGGTGGATTGAGTTTATGGTATTTGTGAAATTGCATGATATTGCAATGCAATTGCAAAAATGAACGAACCTTTACCATGTTCAGTTGAAGTATTTACAGATGCTTGTAATGTCGTCACTGATTAGCCTTCCACAGAAGCATTAAAGTGGAGTAATTCAGTTAACTCTAGACATCTGAGATCTTTATTCTTCAGATGCCAAAAATGTTATTTCATTTAGTTCTGACCCAAATTGCAGCGATTACCAATAAAATAAATTCGCCCTCTGGGATTTACGAACTCGGTCCAAGTCTGATTCACGAATTGAAATTCTTTTGCGTTCGGTTCAACGATCTAAATTATACGTCATTTTAATTTTTACAGAGCGTATATAATAAATATAGTATATCATGGGGAAATTATCCGACAGAAGAGAACTTAAGGTGTGTGATCTGTTAACTGAAGAGCAGATTATTTGTTATATAAATCGTTTAGTACATGGAAAACCAAATACACTGTAGGATGGCAAAATACTGCTGGGTTTGATGTCGTGTTGCGTGCAACCCATAGAAACAGCCTCAGCTTATTTTTCTGTTATTTATCATTCAGTAACTACTATGAGTTATTTCAAAAGAAAAATGAGGAAGGAAAAAAAGTATGTAGTTACAAGGGTGAGGAATGTTAACCTCAACCTGATGACAACTCATGGGATTATAAAAGGTGGCAACAAGTAGCACAGAGGTGTCCAGGCTTATCTGCAAAGGGCAAGTGTGATTGCAGATTTTCATTCCAACCAAGCAGGAGGCGCATCTTATAGTCAACCGGCCAAGATCAGGATCTAACAGATTGAACATGCGGAATCAGGTGCTGCTCCTTCTTGGCTGGAATGAAAACGTGCAGCCACATCGGCCCTTTGCTTAAAACACAATCCATACCTATATTTCCTCATATGAATTTAAGGAGTTTTTCCTCGCCACCTCCACCACGGGCTTGCTCAATAGGGATAAATCCACACACTTAAAATCTGTCTCCTGTGTTTATATATTTCTGTAAAGCTGCTTTGAGACAATGTCCATTGTAAAAAGCGCTATATGAATAAAACAGAATTGAACTGAATTCTTAAGTACTCAGTACACCACAGAACCAATTTACGGTTATTTATATTCTTATTAACGCAAAAGGTTGTGTAGAATATCTTTATAAATGATCTAGGAAACCTGTTAGATCTGTCATTTCTGTAAGAAAATGTTTGCACGTCATATCTCGATTGTTGCTTGAATAAGACAATGTTCCAGTGTCGGTTTATGTTTAAGAGGGATTATGTGTGCAGAAAAGAACAAGTTTAAAGAGGATGGATACCGTCCCTGATAGCTTACAGGAGGCTTGGAGTCCAATTAACAAGGATATAAAGGATATACTCCCAAACTCTAAAATGATCTATTGCGATATTGACCTCAGTGCCTTGTACTTCCAGAAGCATTTGCTCTCCATCATTTTCTCCCCGCTAACCAATTCATCAAACATTCCACAGTTTTAGTTTTGTATTACGATTTCCCCCTAAGCTTTGGTAATGACTAAGTTCAGCTCGTAGGCTGAAAAGAATAGAAGACTGGGCAGACCTCCTCCCTGTGAGAATGATTGAGTTTCTAGCAAACAATGGCAGCCTTATTTTTTCACAAAGAAATATCAGAGCGGTGGCCAAGCAAATCACCTGGTTCCACAGACTTTTGACGTCCTGGAATAATTCATTTAATCTACTGCTGTGCACATATGGCTACAGTATACTTTACCCCAGTCTGAGGTTTATGCACTCGAAGAGCAATGCTCTGTGTGTCTTGCTCAGATTCCGGCCTGCTGTAATATTCTTCCATTCATTCTTGGTTTCATTTGAGCACCTTTGCATGAGCTGTCCTTAGTCCAAACACTTATTAAAGTGGCGTTAACAGAAGCTGAGAAAAATAAGCCGTGATAGGCGATAGCCCTCTGACACGTATGTTATTTATATCTGTCAGTTTGTGTTGTCCATGGGGTGATTAAACTCTCGATCCGTGCATGTTACACGTTACTCCATCAATCATCCTCGATCGACTGCTGGACACGGTGAAATCTGCTCCCAATAAATCGACTACTAGTTTTACCTTTCACGCAGAACAGCACTAAACGCCAGCGGATACATTAGGACGGTATCTTGCATATTCAATTCAATTCAATTCAATTTTATTTGTAATGCGCTTTTTACAGTAGACATTGTCTCAAAGCAGCTTTACAGAAATATCAACATGGTATACAGATATTAAAGGTGTGAATTTATCCCAACTGAGCAAGACACTGAGTGGCGACGGTGGCAAGGAAAAACTCCCTAAGATGTTTTAAGAGGAAGAAACCTCGAGAGGAACCCGACTCAGAAGGGAACCCATCCTCATCTGGGTAACAACAGATAATGTGAAAAAGTTCATTATGGATTTATATGAAGTCTGTATGGCGTTAGGAGCAGCCGTATTCCCAGCAGTCTGGAATTAGAGAAGATTTGAGCTCCATCCAGAGGAAGAAAGGATCTGGATCTCTAGTATCTCCATAAATTCGTGTGGGGCTCGGCGAAAGGAGAGAGGGAGAAAAAAGATTATTATGACTACGAAGTAGTAGAACAGAATCTAGTCAGGGTAGGCTTGACTAAACAAATACGTTTTAAACCTAGACTTAAACACTGAGACTGTGTCTGAGTCCCGAACACTAATAGGAAGACTGTTCCATAACTGTGGGGCTCTATAAGAGAAAGCTCTTCCCCCTGCTGTAGCCTTCGCTATTCGAGGTACCGTCAAATAGCCTGCATCTTTTGATCTAAGTAGGCGTGGCAGATCATATAAAACCAAAAGGTCGCTTAGATATTGTGGCGCGAGACCGTTTAGTGCTTTATAGGTTAATAAAAGTATTTTATAATTAATGCGAGATTTTACTGGGAGCCATTGCAGTATTGATAATATCGGTGTGATATGGTCGTATCTTCTAGTTCTAGTTAGGACTCTAGCAGCTGCATTCTGGACTAACTGGAGCTTATTTATATTCCTACTGGAACATCCAGACAGTATGGCATTACAGTAATCTAATCTAGAGGTGACGAATGCATGAACTAGTATTTCCGTATCATGTAGTGACAATATGTTTCTTATTTTAGAAATATTTCTGAGATGAAAGAAAGCTATCCTAGTTATATTATCTACATGAGCATCAAATGATAGGCTGGAGTCAATAATCACTCCAAGGTCTTTAAGTGCTGTACATGATGAAACAGAAAGACCATCCAGAGTAACCATGTGATCAGAAAGATTACTTCTAGCTACACGTGGGCCTGATAAAAGTATTTCTGTTTTAAATATATACTATAAACATTTTTCAACCAATCAGGCCTTTTTCAGAGAGGAAGTAGACCAATGCAATTCACAGAGGAAGAAAAATGTGTGAGGTGGAACTCTGGTCTTATTTCTTGTCCAAAATAAGCACACTCTTATGGAAAAATGACACTCAATCCTCGTCCAGGAGTGTTTGCTGTTCATACTGATCCTGTGATTATACGTCAAAAGTAATTACTCTGTGGGATTTTGCAGCGTAAAAATGAACAGATTATTTACTCAGCGGCAAATATTATATGTAATATTGTTTGAAAAGAAATAAGAAAATAAACACAAGCTGCAACATCACTTATATGCCGTATGGCATGTTTAAACAGTGTAAGCTTACAAGCCCTTCGAAGTAGACCGCTACAGGGACAACACATATAATAATGAGCGTAGTGTAGCATGGTGTAAAATGACTGAACACCTAGAGAGCACCACAGCAGACAGTAGAGCTGCACACACTCTTAATGCAGGACTCGGTCATTATGAGTGTTTAATGGCAGCCTACACATCAACGCCCTTTATTTCTTTCCCCTTCCCAAGCCACAGAAGTTCCTTTTCTGTTCCTATTTTTAAGTACAAGTGATCTCAATTAAGGACCTCCACGAAGGATGAAGGCGGCAGACAGTCATGCCAATAAGAGCAAAAAGGAAATTGCCTTTGTAGCCGGCCCCTCCTCTACCGACCACAGCAAGCCTCCATCTCAACTCTGATTTCCAGACGAGGCTGCCATGCCGCATGCTGCACTCAACCAAAACAGCCAGAGGAAGGCACTCGACGTGCACCCGCTCCTTCTTTAGGCCTTAATGGAAAATCTCCTACCCTGTCGCATTTCTGTCCTATCACTTCTGTGCCATCTCTATCGTCTCAGCCATTTCTGCGTGGTTGCAGTTTGCTGCCTTCTCAGACCCTTTGCCTTATTTCATAGCTTGGCAAGTAGAGTTTTAAGGCTGCATTACTGTGATGATGTCATCAGCCGTTCAATGACAAATAGTAATTATGGGCTTAAATTAAATCTAGGGATCGAGAGGAGTTGAGGCGGTCTTCCTGATTCAGTAAGAAATATGTTTCTGTGAATGTGTCATTCCTCTCTCTTTTTTTCTCTCCCTCTCTGTCAAACACACACACACACACACACACACACACACACACACATATACAAATACACTCTCACACATTCTCTCCGCCCCTCTGTTCTGCTGCCTGCCAAGGATGGAAAGTAACTGTTTGAAACTGGAAGGTTCCGTGGCCCCATCAAAATGCTCCACACATAAAACCATAATTAAGTGTCTTTAAAAATGCACCACTGTGAAATGGAGCCTTGATCCAGGGACTTAAGAGGCTGGATTTTTCCTCGCAACCAATGAAAGAATGCAGGACTAGAGAAAAACACACACACACACATACACAGAAAAACATTCATGTAGCATGTTACATAATACCAGGGCTTTATGAATCAAAATTGTAGTCATTTGGATATTGTTACCACCCTGGAGCTCAGTGTCTCCTTTTATTTAATGTAGAAGTCAACAATGGCTCCTTTGTCTCGTGCCCTTATTTATAATAAGGTGTGTATCAGCAGGGGGTTGGTTTGTGCATGGTGATTGCACAAACTCTTTACCAGTCTGATGAGGTATCCGCATAAAACCATACTATCATCCCTGTGACAAGCTCTTCCTATCACTCCATAATCAGATCCGCATCAGCTCCTGGTTCTCTTACATTGTGTCCCTCTAAACTAAGCACATAATATCATCAGGTTCTGAGTCTGATCAGTTCAGACACAAAGGTTGAAAGATGAACAAAGGTGATGAACAACAAAAAAGCGAGCTCGTGTCCTTTATAAACCGAACAGCTTCAGCCCCTCGCCTTTGTGGCACATCAGAGGCAGCTGTGTGGGCTGCTCTCGGCTCATTAGGACATCAAACGACAAGCCCCGAAAGGAGTGGGCAGGGTCCCGGTCTCAAGGCACAGAGAATGATTGAAATTAAGTGCGTACACTCCACATCGATATTGCTGGCAGATGGCGCCCATACTGTACAGCAAAGTGGATTCAGATGTCACAAATGCTCTTTGATATCTCTTTGTATATGACTTAACACACAGTTTGGTTTAGGCATGTCAACAGCCTCCCTGATTCCGCGATTAGATTTTATTTGCACCATTGTTTTATTGATTGTCATGGTAATCAAAATGTTTTTTTTTTTTTGATGAATTACAGTATATTTGCTGCTCATTTGAGTGACCGTCAGCAAGGCTGTCCTAGAAACAGTCACATACTGTAAAACAACACTCTTTCCCCATTGAGCATACTTCTGGCCCAGAGCGAGTAAATGATGGAGAAAGCGAGACACCCCAGACTGTTTGAATAATATGCAGTGCAGTTTAACTAGGGATATGTTTAATACCGTTACAACCTTAATTACAACTCTACTGATTTATCTGTCCATAAATTTAAAGTTAATATTTTAAAAATCACTGGCCAGTCTGAATCATATTTTTAGTGTTCTGGGCAGAAAGAGAAGGAACGTAATTCAATAGGCTTTTTTCCTCTGTCATAAGGATGTGCCATATGCATGCCTGTCTGTGCTTCAAGAGTTTTTCTATCCTTCCCACATCCTTACAGTGAAAGACATACACTTTATATAAAGTCCCACACACACACACACACACACAATAATGTATATTCATATCCAAAACACACACACACACACATACAGTATACACACAGTGTATGTGTGTGTGTGTGTGTGTGTGTGTGTGTGGTAATACCACCTCTCGTTTCTCCATCACCACACATTTGTGGTTGTAGGTCGCATCCCCATAAACTTGCATGTGGAAATAAGGCACCATACTTCAGTAAAGCTCTGTACAGAACTGCCATCAGTATTTATTTGTGGCCAGTTTGACTCGCGATAGTGACTGTGTTTTAAATGTTCCTGATGGGAAACGACAGGACTTCTTTCCATCAAAGAGTGCGATTGCCATCTATAGTACCGTTCAGAGATGACAAACCAGCTCTCTTGAGACTAAATCCATGAGGGCTGTATGATATTAGCTTTATCTGATCCTACAGAGCGTTTGCGTTTCTGATCTATCTGCTTATCCTGCTCATGCATTTGCAGTGTTTCCTTCTTCTTAACTATCACAGCTGTCTTGAGTATAGTGTTGAGCCTGGTCTGTTTTATCCAAAAGTTATTTACTTACAGTTGTTGTTACTTATCAGTTGTTTGAGTGAAGACATTGTGAAATGGACAGTGCAGGAGCTATTAGTAGTAAATAAGTAACAAACAAATGAGAACAACATAAGCACGTCAGGGTGGTGCTGAGGCTAATGATGCAGATTAACAGACTATTAATTATCCAGTGTTATGAAATGTATCAGAAATCATAACCACATTAGGTGTATAGTTTGATACAGCATCGTCTAAGCAGGAAATGAAACAAATGGGTCATATTAACCCTGCTAAAAAAAAAACCCCAATAGATACCATCACAAAAATTTGTAGTGGTTTCCAGTACAAATACCATTACAAACGATCAGCTAACCATTGAAACCATTATTGATCCTTAATGGTATCCAGTGCTACCAACAGAAGGCAACATATCACCAGTAGA